>NW_026126468.1:0-106761 GCF_943737965.1 Phodopus roborovskii
GCCTTCACCTCCTGGCATCCACACTGCTGGGTGAACCTGAGTCACCAAAATGGTTCTGTAGAAGTAGGAGTGTGACTGTTGAGGTTTCTCACTTGCTTGCTAGTGGCCCAGTCAGCCTGGGAAGGTAGTAGCTGTCATTCTGTAAAGGACACTAAAACAACACTGTGCAGGACTCCAAAAAGAACCTGACCTCATCCCCCATCAGATAGCAATAACTGGTGACAAAATGAGTGTGTCAGATTAAAAGACCCTGAGCCTTGAGGTCAAGTCTCCCAAAGGCCTTGCTCTCACAAGTGACCTGAGCCAACTGCCCAGCTAAGCTGCCCCACTTTCAAACTTGTCCTAAGTTAAGTTTTAAAGTACCATGCTATGAAGCAATGGGCTGCCACCAATACAGGGCTCCTAAGGGAACTAGGACATGGTTCGAGAGAAAGCAGTCTCCCTCAGGTGAGACAGCGGTACAATCCCTGCACTACTAACTCTCTTTCCCTAAAAATAGGTAAGCTGAGTCCCAGAAGGCTGCTGCATGTACTCCACACAACCCCTTTCCTTACCCAACAAGACTCACGAGAGAAGAAACCGATTCCTTCCTACATTTTCCTCCTTGAAGAGCTGACACTTTTTATTTTGGTTGATTGATTGATTGATTGATTGATTGATTGATTGATTGATTAGCAACTCTCTATGGTGACCAGGCAGGCCATGAACTCAAAATCCGCCTGCCTCTGTTTCCTGAGTGCCAGTATTAAAGGCATGCACCAACACACAGGAGCACAAGTTGATTATCCAAAAAAAAATAAACTTCTAGTATAACTGTACCACTTACCCAAAGATGACTTCTGCTTCTAAGTTGGTTTGTACCTAAACAGTGCAGAGAACTCTCTTCTATTCAAAACTACAATGTTTGTCAAGACACATGCATAGCATTGGGGCGAGGCAGCCAAGTGCATCGGAAGACATCTCTCCTAGGACTTTTTGCTGTCACTTAGGAAGGTGCCTTCCTTCAGCACACACCCTGTTCTAGAAACATTTTAAGGCCTTTGCTCTAGCCTCTCAAACACTGAATGGGGATTCACAAATTTCCCTGGAGAGGAAAGGCTGTGAAACAAATTTCCTGGAGCTCTGGATCTGCAACCCCCTCCTCCTCCCTGTAAGAATGGAGATTGAACTCAGGGTCTAGTGCTGTGTAGGTCAGGATGGTCTCAAATCTGTGCTGATCCTCCTGTCTCAGACTCCTAGGAGTTCTATAATTAGTGGGTTTTACATATTCAAAAAAAAAAAAAAAAAAACACCCCCACACTGACTCTCTCTCTCTCTTTGTGTGTGTGTGTGTGTGTGTGTGTGTGTGTGTGTGTGACATGCCTCCCTAGGGCATGTCAGATGGTTCTAACTTTCTACTGGGTGGGTTCCAGGGATCAGTCAAGCCATGAGGCTTAATGGCAAGTACACTCTACCCACTGGGCCTTACCCTCACCCCCTTAAAGGCCCAGATTTTCCATCTTAAAAGCTGAAGTGGTCTGGAGAGGATGGCCCAGAGGTTAAGATACTGCTGTTCTTCCAGAGATCATGAGTCCAATTCCCAGTAACCCCTTGGTGGCTCTCAACCATCTGCAATGAGATCTGGTGCCACTCTTCTGGCTGCGCAAGCTACACATTTCAGGAGGCAGAATACTGCCTTGTAATAAATAAATAAACCTTTGGGGCTAGAGAGATTGCTCAGTGGTTAAGAACACCTAGCTAGCTGCTCTTCCAGAGGTCCTGAGTTCAATTCCCGTAACCATGTAATGGCTCACAACCATCCATAGTGAGATCTGTTGCCCTCTTCTGGCCTGCAGGGATACATGCAGACAGAACACTGCAGACATAATACATACATATATTTTTTAAAAAAAAGGACATCACTACTGGAAGTCAAGGCTCTGGCTCTGGTCTAGTCGTCCCACAAACAGAAATCCTATCCTGTCTAAGCATCACTGCTATAACAGAAATGCTACAACAAAACCTACTTGCATCATAACCCCAATAAAGAAATACAGATCAAAGAGAAAGATGGTGGTAAGGTGAGCATCTCTAGTGGGACTGAGAAGCATAAGCTATTCTTTTCCAAGCGGTCTAGACTAGATACTGTGTTGTGCACCTTCAACTGCAGCATGGGGGAGGCTGAAGCAGGAGGACCAAGAGGCTAGAGTGCCAGCCCGGGCTCCATGGTGACTCTGCCTCTCAGCACAAGGGGCCAAAGGACGCAGTTCAGTAGGTAGAGCTGGTGGGGTGTCTGCCTCCCAGCGGTGCTCAGGGCACACTGGCCCCTTGAGAAGCAGCAGGGACCCATGCTACAAGCAAGAGCAAGCCCTGGAACGCTCAGGACTAGGCTGGTGACTACAAAGTGGAGGGTAGCAAGGCTTACCTACAGCCAATGTCTTTCTACAGCCAAGGCATAGTTAGTAATTGTGGCTACTGAAGCCCTGAAGAAGGCTGTTCGGTAAATACGGACTCCCATCACGACCGAGAAATTTTAGAAATTATGAAAAAACAGTCACACCCAAGCGCTACCTACAGATAAGACTGCTGCTCTTGGAGAGATACAATGGCTTTTTTTTTTTTTTTTTCCTGGTCTTCAAGACAGGGTCTCCCTATGTAGCCCTGGCTGCCATAAAACCTCACTCTGCCGACCAGGCTACTTCAAAGCTCCGAATCCTCCACCTCAGCTCCCAGGGGTACTGGGATTAAAGGCATATGCCACCACTCCCTGGTTGGTGTGGGAGTTTTCTTTGCAGAATGGGTTTTCTAGAACGCAGTCTGGTCTTAATACTGAGTGTAGTTAAGGTGACCTTGAACTCCTGACTCTCCTGGAGTGCTGGGACTGTTGGCTCCCCATCACCCCCGCCAGCACTAGAAAGCTCCTTACGCTATATGTGCCCTTTTGGATCATATCCATTGTTCCATTGGAGCACCCATGACTAACCCCCAACCCCCATGGGTAAAATGCCTCTGCTACCAGAAACCAGAGTAAATGAACTAGTTTTAGTTTATGCTTGGTGATAGCTAGGGATTCAACGGGGAATACTTTGAAGGAGGCCTGCAGCAGGGCGTGATGGCCCCATGCCTTCATCACTTGGGAGGCAGAGGCAGGTGGATGTCTGTGAGTTCCAGGCAAGCCAGAGTCTACAAAGTGAGTTTCAGGACTACAGAAAGAAAGCCCTGTCTTGAAAAACCAAAAGAAAAACAAAGAAAAAGGCCTTTGACTTTGCTATATCTAAGAAGAATACATGATTTCAAAGTTACTAAAATCTTCACTTTGTGCCTGCACAGGACAAGTTCCCATATCCTCTGCCTGGTGTACTTTTGAAAAGCATATATGTTCTTGTGAAAACAGCTTTGTTAGCACAGAACAGTGTCTGGGGTGGAGAGCCACAGAGTGGGTGCACTGCATATCACCTTGTACATTGTAACAAATAAAGTAACATTCCCTATGCGTTTGGAAAAAAAAAATAGAAAAGGCAGCATGCTGCTAAGGTCTTCAAGTATTAGACATCTTAAGCTAGAATCACACACACAAAAAAGTAAATTGCTGTAAAAGGAGCCAATCATACTAAAAAAAAAGCATTAACCTGGGGCAAAGTGGAAGATGGGTTCATATGGTGTTAAAACTGCTAGACTAGGTAATATTTAGTGTTGTGATTAGCCTCATTATATGTAGGCAATTCTAATAAAAGCAATCTCTCCTTGTGGGTAGAGAAATAGTCCAATTAATCCTGGACAAAAACATTACTTGTATATTTGAATGGATCATTTCAATATATAACTAATAAAAAGATATTTGCATAAATTTATGCTCAATGTTTTAGTGAATGTTAGGGCTCAAACTTGGTAAGGTCTGATATTTCTAGGTCTTAAACCTACAAATATAATCTACAGCTTACCAATAAATATGCTACATGTGGGTATACTCATACACAGCACACCCAACATCACATTAGAAATACTGCATACAAAAGCCTATGTTGGCTATGGACAGAGATACCTAGTGGAAGAATCTGTGATGTTCCTCAAAGAGAACTGTGTTTGGCCACAACTACACATTAACTTTAGCTCTCGGAGATCTGGCATCATGGGCCATTGCTGTCCATGTCTCAAACCCACACACTAACAATGATCAAAACTAAGATAAAATCTGTTTTTAAAAGTCTAATGTTGGTACTTGTATTAGATGATCTCCAAAATGATTTCTTCCATGCTTTATTTTTTTTTCAAAAATGTGCCTATCTTTTTTTTTTAATTCTCTGAATCCTTTAGTGACCGAATCATTTAAAATTTAAGTGCACTGTCTCCAAAGGGGAGACAAATAGGAACCTTCCTTCTCCACCAATAGGAAGCCTACCCAACCACATGGACCCACACAGGTGGACAAATCGGTACACACTGTTCACTAGTTATTCGAATACCAGTTACTTCTCTGACCAGCAGAATGTGGATAGAGGTTACCAAACCTCTCCAGCCCCAGTGTTTCCAACTGCTACCAAGACACAAAACCAACTACACAGAAAACCTGAGCATGGCTACATTCCCAAATAGCATTACTACAAAATTTTTTTCAACCATTTAACAGAAAATAATAATAATAATTATTATTATTATTATTATTATTATTATTATTGTGTTGGTTGTTTGGAACTCACTATGTAGACCAGGCTGGCCTTGAACTCCAAGAGATCTGCCTGCCTCTGCTTCTAAGTGTCTGGGATAAAGTGGTGCACCACCACTCCTGGCTCAATCACTTAAAAATTTTAAATCCCTTTCTGTCCCCGGAGAGCCCAAAAAGGGTAGGTGACCCAGTTTGGTTTGAGCATGGCTTGATGCTTCTGACATCGCAAAATTCTGTCCAGCACACAGGAGGCAGAAGCAGGAGTTCAAGGCCAGCCTGATCTAGAGAGCTAGTTCCAGGACAGGCTCCAAAGCTACACAGAGAAAACCAGTCTCAAAAAAGCAAGGAAAAAAAAAAAATTCTCAACACACCAGCAATAAAGATCAGTAAGCAGATTCCTATTCCTATTCCAGACTGCAAACAGTAAGTCTTTGAAAATACTTAGAGTATTCTAAAACAAAAATGGAACTAGTTATTCAAGGCTAATGTAGGGGGTTCTACACCAATTAACATTCTCTTTTTCAAAGCAAGCACCCAATCTGTAAGTACAGGTATGTTCACAAAGGAGAGGGGCCTAAGTGACAAAGTAAAACCTATGCAGTTTGGGTGGTATTGTCGTTTTGTTTTTGTATATTTTTGACAGGGTCTCTCACTCTATGGCTTGGGCTGGCCTTGACAGAGCTCAGTTTTAGGAGGTTGAAACCCCTGAATAAACCTATGGCCCCTAATCCTGTGAATACAAAAGTGTGCATGTGAGAGGATGAGGGGCCTCCTCAAAAGTTCTCTTCCCCAGGGAGGGCTTGTCACCAGCACAAATCCCAACAAAGACAAACAAAATGAAACAAAGCAGCTCACAGCCATAAAAGTCTGGTGATCAGAGTTCAATCCTAGAACCCACATAACGGTGGATGAGAACTGAGGTCGTGGTAGTCCTCTACACACAGGTACACAAGGGCGTCTGTACAAGCACAGACACGCAGCTTAACTGCCTGGGTATAGTGGGCACACATATTTAAGCCGAGGCAGAAGGACCTGTGAGTTTGAGGCCAAGCATGGCTACACAACAAGTTCAGGCTCATATAGTGAGACCCTGTCTCAAAACAAAACAAGCAAACACAGCTTAAGCACCCTTCCTAAGGAAAAGCAGACTGCAAACACAGAATGACCCACTGAGATTTTATAGCTGCCAGTTTGGTATTCCCAAGAAACACTTCCAGTTAGTTTAAGTTTATTTATAAATCCAGAAGCCAACTTTTATTCTCTGTCTTAAAAAAATAACCCACAACTTGACCTACTATTTAATTACAGTAAACCATCTTAAGAGGACTAATTACAAAATTTATATACATTCTTAGAACAGTTTCAGTAAAAGCAAGAATGTACTTCCCTCTGACTTTAAAGAATCAGGAAGCAGGATATGGCACCAGCATACACAAGTGAGGTGACAAGACACCAGGAAGCCCTAGATCACTACAAGTCCTGTGAAGACAGCCCCACCCAGTTTGTATGTGCTGTCCAACCATGTTTTAGGAGCCACAGAAATTCAAAAATAAAATTAACTAATTTAGGTGAAAATGAAACATCCAGTCCAAGAAATTCAAAACTGACTTAAGAATTTGTGCTCAGGCAGAGAAAGGTAGAGGCAGGTGGATCTCTGTAAGTTCGAGGCCAGCCAGGTCAACAGAGCAAGCTTCAAGACAGCTACACAGAGAAAACCTGTCTTGGGGAAAAAAAAAAAAAGTTGTTTGGGGCTGGGAGAGATGGCTCAGTAGTTAAGAGAACTGACAGCTCTTACAGAGGACCAGGGTTCAATTCCCAGCAACCATTCAGCTCACAACTGTCTGTTATTCTAGTTTCAAGGGATCTGACACCCTCACATAAGACATACATGCATGCCAAAACACTAATATACATAAAATAAAAATAAATAAATCATTAAAAACAAAAAAAGAACTTTTGCTCAGTGAAACCATTTTCATGGAGACCCGTGCTTTTGTTGTATCCTCACAACTACTCTGTATGTGTGACAAGGCACTCCACACTGGACTAATTCCACGAGGTCCTTAAAAGGCCAGGCATTAACCAGTCTTAGGCATCACCCCCACTGTCTAAAGCCCTTAAACTGGGAGATTTCACAGTATGTAGGGTTGGTTCCCAGACTATACGCCACCTCCCTCCCTCCACCTACAGTTGCTTCTCTGCAGCAGGGACTACCCTGGAGAACTCTGCTGATCCAAGAAAACATTTACACAGAATGAAAGAGTGTCCGAGTCACTGGAACGGAAGGACAAAACAACTGAGTGTCGTGGCTAGGGGGCAGGGGAAGGAGAGCAATCCCAGCCCCTATTCATTTACGAGAAAGCATCTGGCAGATGAACCAGAACAGCAGACTGGTAGAATGTTTGAGAAAAGGCTGCCCAAGGCAAAGACAGTTCAAGAGAGGCTTTCAAACAGCTACTTAACATCCATCTTATGGGCTTTATTTAAATTTGATGAGAAGGCCTACAAAACAGTTCTTCCAAGCTTCTAGACTCTCCCTCCTGATCTGCATATTTGAGAGAAGACATTGTAAGCTATGGGGGAAAGCATTACACAAAAGTACCCTAGCGAGCTTCTGGCACACACACCCCTCTGCAATGTCAGTCCAGACCATAGGCGAACCACCCAGAGCAGGCTGAAGGTGCTGTTTGAATCTAGCAGGACACACATAGCATGGAGAGTTAGATCCACATTAAAAACAAAACAAAACAAGACAAAAAAAACAAAAACAAAAAAACAAAAAAAAAAAAGGGGGGAAATGATGCTATACCACTAAATCTAACTCCTCCACAAAAATCCAGTGACTCAACTTTGCCAGGCAACCTGTGAGGGAGGTGGCTTTAAGCTAAGCCTCAACTGGGCCTAAGAGGTCAAAGCAATCTCCCAACTGAAGCTGTTCCATCCACCACTGCATGGTGACGGTGTTAAAGACAGTAGGACTGAGAAGCCACATATATAAAGGACATCACATCCTCCATAAAACAACCAAACAGCCTTGGCAAAGCGGAGTCAGGCCCAGCACTTGAGAGGTGGGGGTATGAGTTCAAGGCCAGCCTGGGCTACCCAGGGAAGACTCTTATTTATCTTAGAAACAACAAAATGTCTGGGCCAGCAAGATGGCTCAGGTAGTATTTACTGCTATGCCTGCTGACCTGAGACCAGAGTTCAATCCTACAACCAACACGGTGAAAGATCTGAACCAACTCCTGACAGTCGTCCTCCAAACTCACACATGGGCAGTGACATAGTGCACATGGCCCTACCACCACAGAATAATAAATACAAATAAGTAAATAAATAAATAGTTTTTAATTTAAAAAAAATGTGCCCGAAGTGGTAGCTAACACTCAGTATCTGGATTGCAGATGCAAATGTTCTGTAAGTTCGAAGTCAGGTTGTCTACACCGGAAGTTCAGGCTAGCCATGGCTACATAGCTGAGGCCCTATCTCCAAAAGAGGATGTCAAAGCCTTGTCACAATGAGTTGAATTGGGTTCCAAGAAGATAGGTAAAAAGTCATAATTTACCAGTACTGTGTCCTTACTTGGAGACAGTCTCTTGGAGGTGTGAGGTTGGAAATGAGGTCCTACTAGACTGGACAGAGTATTGAACTGAATGAGTGGAAGCCTCATAGCATGGCCACATGAAGCCACAGACTTGCTGGGGAAGCCAGTGATAAGGCAACGGAGGAATTAGGTGGCCGAGAGCCAACACCAAGGACTGTTGATGAGCAGCAGAAGTTAGAACAGAAAGGAGTTTCTGGAGTCTTCAGGGGCACTGACTTCTGATTTGGACGTTCTTGGGAACTGGGAGAGTAAACTTGTTCTGATGTTTTGTTCAGTTACCCTACAGCCCCTTTCTGTCTCACGGAAAACACCTAACCATCACTTATCACTTGACCAGCCTCTCACTTTGCTTACTTCATTCAGCTCCTATTACTAGCGGCCTAGTCACTGGGCAGCACTGGCTTCTGCCTACTCCCTAGAATGCATTACTCTCCACACTCTAGGGCCCACCGACTTATGAGCTGGCTGCTCCCTATGCAGAAAGGGTTCTCCCAAACACACTCAAGTTTTGTCTCCTCCAATTCTCCCCTTAGGAGTCTGTTCCAGTTACCTTCTCTACCATGTTCCCCTAAACCAAGTTCCAGCATTTACTAACCAGGCCCATAGGCCATGTGTATCCCCACCTCCCACCCCCAACTGTTCCCACAGAACTTAACATAACCCAACAGAGACTTTGCTTTTAATTCTTGAAAGGTTGACCTCCCTCCCAAAATGTTGGCTCGGTGGAGATCAGGAATTCAACTTCTGTATCCCGTGCGCTCTATTTACTGAAGGAACAAATTAACCTGTTAGAACAAGTGAAACTTCATTCAAAGGTGTACAATAAACCAAGCATGGAGCTGGCCTATCATTCTAGGAGTTGGAGACAGCAGGATTAGTTCAAGGCTATATTCAGCTACATATCAAGTTTCAAGGCCAGTTTGGGCTATCTCAGATCCTGCCTCAAATAAATAAAAACACGTATCAATTTAGTATGAAGTTGGGCTCTGGGGAGACAGAAGAGAATACATGGACTGCATTTTCTTGGTTAGACTGAAGGGCTTCCCACCAGTCCTTGGTGAGAAGGAAAGACAAGCAATTTTAAAACCCCTTACCTATAATTTTTTGTGTAGCCACACCCTTGTAGAAAACAACTAGGCTGCAGAATCTGTGCAGGCAGATCTAAACATAACCCAACCCACTTTTTACTTCGACTTGGGATGAGAAGGAATTCTAGCAGGAGTGGTTGCGAATACCAATAATCTCATACTCCAAATGTACAAGCCTCTTCAGAGAATAATAAAGACAGCTTTGGATCATCAACCGATCAAAGCATTTATTTTACAAAACAAAAGGTAAAGGGGCCTTCCCAACCAGCAAGAGCTTTAAGACATCTCTTTCGGAGCAGGACACATTCTAACTTCTCTCCGGTGGTCCTCGAGGTTCACACACACCCCCCCTTAAAGTTAAAATCAAAGAGGCTTCGAAAATTAAAATTTTATTACCTTGGTTTTTGGCCTCGAGTTCTGCCAATCCTAGGATGAATCACAAGACTCCTTGAGAGGCGATCTGATTGAGTTTCCAGCTCCAGGAGTCTCAAAATTACCTTCAGAATCCGAGCTGCCAAGGGGGAAAAATGAGGCATTACCACAGTCAACGGTATTTCCAACTGCCTTTGAAATGTACTTATTCACAGAGGTGCAAGCCCAGCACCTCTGTCTAACTTGCACCACCAATGGATCCTCAACCCGGCCCAGTGAGGCCGCAGCAGTTTTTCGGCGATGCTGAGCATCCTAGCTCCCCGAAATCTCTCTGCCCTCTGAGCGGCTCATCAGCACCACTTATTTTTGAGTCATCTTTGCTCTCTCACACTCGAAAAGGGGGAGGGAGACATTTCAATCAACTCCTTTCCTCCTTTCCTCGGCATAGACCCTTATTCCAGAGGCTTAAAAATCAATACCGCCCAACCCCCAAACTAAGCCAATTCCTAGCCATGCCTTGGTTCCTTGGTAGGCCTCTACCTGTCTGAAAGTCACTGGCGGCTGAAAATGCCATCACCTGCCTTCCACAATCACACGTGTGACAGCCCGGCAGAGACCACCATTTCTCACCAGCTGCCAGGGCCTGTCACCACGCGATCCTCTTTTACCACGGCTGCGTTTTTGAGGACACGGTGGGCTAGCAGGGTGTGGGGGCGACTCCCTGCCACTGCGGGAAGCTACTAATCCACCTGGCCTCGTCAACGACACCAGCCGGGGTATAGACCCTCAGAGAAGGCCGAGCCAAGCAAACCAGATGCGGAGACTGCGGGATTCGGGGCTGGGTCTGGAAGCTCACAGCGAAGACGGGGAACGAAAAGCACAGGGCAGACAGGAACATCCCCAACTCTCGGGTGCACAGCGGGGACCCGGCTGCGGGTAACACGCAGCGGGGGGAGCACGGTTGCGCGCACACAGCATGACCGCGGTGGAGGATGGAGCGCGCCTGCATCTCGGCTGGGATGCGGGGTACTGCCTGGAAGCTCAGGGATTTGGTCTCGGCTTGCGAGTCCTCCTCCTCTCGCCTCGGGACCTCCGGCTTCTTCCTCCTCCCGCGCCCGCGCCGCGGACAGCGGACCACGTCCACTGGCCCACTGCAGGGCGACAGGATCTGCCAGGGACTGAACGCCATGAGCGCGGCTGCCGCCCCTGCGGTGGGAACGGCGGCCTCCTTCCTTCAAGATGGAGGGGCCGTGACAGGCGCCGGCAGCGTCGCCGGCGACCCGCGGATGTGGCTCAACGAGCGCCGTCGGGCCGGGCACAGCGCTTCCTCCCACGGCCCGAGCGCCGCTCGCCCCCGCCCTCGGGGCCGCCGCGCCACAAGCTCGCCCCCGCGCGCCCCGCCCGCCCGCCCGTCCGCCTGTCCCCTCCCTCTGTGCGCGCCTTGGCTCGGCTCTGGGGTCGGCTCCCGCCTGAGAGCAGCCTCGGCCGCCCCGGAGCCACGCTCCCGGAGCCGCCCCTCGGACCGAACTACTGGCGCGGCGCGCGGGGCGCCACCGCTTGGAACGCGCTCCCCCGCCGCGCTGGTCGCGCCCGGCCTCGCTCGGGCAGGGGCTGCGCGACCGCGCTCGCCCTCCCCGCGGGGGACCCGCGCCTGCAGCTCGCTGCGCGCCGCCGACGTCCGCCGCCGAGCGTGCGCGCTGCTGCGCCTTCCTCTTCCCTTTTATCTGTTCTTCCTGCCGCTAGGGACTTGATGGCGGTGATGACGCTGGACCACGGCAGAAGTTAAGTCCCTTATTAAAAACAAAAACAGAACTCGTAACTCTGTTGTAGCTGCCTCTGACTTAGTCATCTCCATCCCCCACTACTCCCAGGATTTGGAAGTCCCTCTTCCCCCAAAGCAAGACAAGAACTTGAAGATGCCTTGCCTGCCTAAATCACACTCAAATGGGGACTCTAGAGTGGCCAGAACAGGAATAGAGGATGCGAAATTGCCCTCTGACAAGACAGCCTGGAGTGGCTTCCCGTTGTCCTTTCTTCCATAGCTTGGAAGCTTTCTTCAGATAATTTCTAGGTCTTGGTTTACTGATGTCATTTGCCTTTTCAGTACAGCCAGCAGGCCTGAGTGATTGCAGCTCAGGATAAAACCTTTTTTCTCTTTGAAGGCAAGAGAAGAATTTTTTTCCATCATCTTTGAAGGCTTCAACCAAGGGACTGCTGCAGGCCACTCTCTCCCCAGGGTAACCCATTGCCTACCGGTCAAGCTTGAGACTCTTGGTGCGTCAATAATGTGTTGCTTGTGCTGCTGTCATTTCTGGAGTCTCCTGGAGAATCTGTGATGTGGCTACAATCCCACAGAGAGTGCACCAAAATTCAGGACAAGGTCACGCTGAAACTTGCAGGGCACCTGATGGTCTCTGAAAGGGTTGGCACTGTTATATGCTGCTGATGAATCACAAAGGGCTTACATACTCCACAACAAAGCAAATATGTAAGATAATGCTTGGCAGGCATCCTACCATAATGAAAACATAGGGTGCTTTAGAATCCGTTGCTTGCTTCTTGACAGAGATAAACAAGACTGTCAAGAGTGTCATAAGACTTAAAAAAAAAAAAAATAGGCAGTTGGTGGTGCACACCTTCCTTAATCCCAGCTCAGGAGGCACAGACAGGCAGATCTCTGTGAATTCAAGGCAACCTGGTCTACAGAGTGAGTACTAAGATAGGCTCCAAAACAACAGAGAAATCCTGTCTCAAAAAAAAAAAAAAAAAAAAAAAAAAAAAAAAATAAATAAATAAATAAATAAAAAGGCAGGTCATTTTCTGGTTTTAGGTCTATAAGAACTATGCCAAACACTATCCAACTGGTGTCTTGGCTTAATGATCACCAAGTAAATCTTCAGATTGAGGAAATCCCTTAGATGTCTTGGTTTGATACAAGTATACTATTGACCTGAAAATAATACCCATGTAAGTCAGTACCTGGTCTTGTTCATTCTTCCTCAATAGTACTAGAATATTTTTTTCCTTCTCTCCGTCCTTGGTGTAACTTACATAGTTCTGCACTTTCTAACCCTTAAAACTTCAGTTTCAAACTGGCTTTTCCTCAGGGTCACCATCAGCAGGGACCGAGACATAACCTTTCTATGCCCAAGAACACCTAGAGATCCTAGAAAACACAAGCAGCAGAAGGCCCCTGAATTCCATTCCTGGCCCTAAGCAAGGGTGGGAGGGTGCAGATGCAGTGGTTTGTAGACAGTTGCATGTGTATTATAATGTCCTTGAGGAATTGTCAAAAATCTAACAAAGTCAACTACCACTCTTACCCCCAGAACACTTTCTCTTTGCCTCGCAGAGCTTTCTATGTCCCTGAAATTGCACCAGAACCCCAGAAGTTCCCCCTAAGACCCCTGACCCATCTAGCCAAACTTTTCATCACCCAGCCCAATGGCCTATTGTGGAATGCAACTCTACACTTTGTACCATTTTTATACCTGAATAGTCATGAGATCACAGCTGTGACCCTTTGTTGCATAAAGTGGAAAAGGGGAGTATTCTTTAGTAGTGACACCAGGACAACAGGCATAAAGCTAAGCCTGTCTCAGGATGTAAGGTCACCCTACACTTAGTACAGCATATGCAACATGTTTATTTGCATGAATACTTTTCAAACTATAAAACCCAGAAACTTAGGACAAGAGCTCATACACAACAGATGGTCAATAAGTTACACGTTAATCAAACACACGAGCTTCCATTTGTCTTTCCAAGTTTGGTCCAAAGCTCCTGGGGGACATCATGGCTTAAAGGAGCAAGAAGGGCAGAAGCTCCTTCTCCCAGGTGTGGCCCAGTGATAAGACTACTGTGCAGCAGCAGCAGCTCGAGCTGACAGAAGCAGACACCCAAGTTTCCAGAACCCCATCTTGTTCAAGTCTAGGATGTAAACAGCAACAAAGTAGTAACTGGCTCCATAGCCTTTACAGACTGTATGTTACAGTGGTTGAGTAAGTCTGATGTGTCATTCCCTGGAAAGTTGGAAAAGGCAGACCTCAGCATGGCTGCCGCCCTCTGCCTCACCAAGCACAATGCCTGCAATCACATTACCTCGAAGCCAAGAAACCCATTTGATTTGAAATGACCTTAAGCTGAGAAAGTGCCCTTCATTCTTTTCCATGGCTTCGTGCCCCCTTCCGGGAGGCTATGGATCAATATAACATGAAAATATAAAATCTAACTCTCCGGGGCTGGAGATGTTTGCTCTGTGGTACAGTAGGTGCTTAGCATGAATGGAGCTCTGGGTTCAATTCCCACTAACAATGATAACTGCTTCAAAGCAGTCCACAAATGACAGCCAGGTAAAACAGGGACATAGCAATCAATTCTACAGAGGGTCATACAACGAGTCTCTTTAGTAAAAGTTAAATAAACCAAGTAGGGGCTGGAGGGGTGGCTTGGTGGCTGAAAGCCCCAGGTTCAGTTCCCCCACCACCTACACAGCTACTTAGGAACCGGTCCTGAACTCCCAGTTCCAGGCACTTGACACCCTCTTCTGGCCAACAAGGGCACCAGGCATGTTAAGTATATGCATGCATACATGCCTGCAAAGCACACATAAACATAAAAAAAGAAATCTAAAAATAAACCGGGTAAACAATTTGTGACGGCTTAAGACTCTGCTGGCCTAATTCTTGTTAGGTTCCACTAAGCCTCAGCATGCCTCAAACCTGAGCTTTGTTTCCTAGAATCCAGTTTTATCTGGAATCCTGCAGGTTCAGTTTAGTGAGAATCTCCACCCTCATTCTCTCACACCAGCCTGCCTTCGATAAGAATCTTGTCAAGTAGGTTTAGCCAGAATCATCCTGTGCCCCCAGAACTTCCTCTTAGTAATTTTTCAGCCAGTGACACCCCACCCCCCACCCTTTCAGTGCAGATCCGCCTATAAATACTCACTTGTCTTTGCGTTTGGGCTTAAACCAGATCTCTCTATTTCACAAAATCCTAGCAGAGTCATCCCTTCCTAAAATGAAGTCTTCCGTGTTTAATAAGAGTCACGGCAGACCTCCCGTTAACAAGCAAACCATTTAGTAGTATAGCCACAGTGAGGACAGGGTCGGAGGAGGAGGGGCAGGTAAGGCGAGGCTCTCTGTGATCAGCTTTTCTACCCAACATAACAGACCTGTATGGAGTGTAGAATTTGCTGGAATAAGGAGACCAAACACACCTAGCTTATTAACAGCAGGCATAGCTGGGAGGTCTGACAGGCCCAGTCTTCCATGCAACACCCAAATCCTGGATTTTATATCTTTCAATATCATAACTGTTCTCCTTCATGTAAACTGTTGGAATCTGCAGTTGAAGGAACCTGAATAGGCAAAGAGGAGTACCCTTGCTCTGGAACAAGAAAGTCATGACTCCATTTAGAAAGACCATAGATCATTCTGGAAGCCCTGGGTTGAAGGACTCAAGATTGAGAGACCCAAGAAATTGTATATTCTCTGCCCCAAAACTGCCTAGCAAAGATAATAGCTCTTGGTCACATAAGCCACATAAGCAATATTCAAATTAATGCTCACTGTGTCAGTAAGTTGTGAGAATGTAAACAACCCCAGCACTCTGGGAACAACACTATTACAGTGGGACATGAAGTCCAGGGGTGCTTTAAAAACAAAACAATGTTTTGACCACCATGGACGCAACAAGGCATTTACATGAGATGATGTGAATATTAAAGAGGTAAGGAGAGAGGGCGGGGGCGGGGTGACATTCAGGAATTCCAAGCAACTACCTGTTTTCGGTCATTCTTTATTAAGATAGGGTCTCACTATGTGTGGTGGTTTGAAAGAAAACAGCCCCCAAAGGGAGTGGCACTATTAGGAGGTGTGGCCTTGTTGAGTAGAGTGTGACTGTGGGGGCGGGATTTGAGGTCTCTTTCTCAAGCTTCACTCCAGAGTGACAGTCAGTCAACTTCCTGTTGCCTCTGAGTCAAGATGGAAGACTCTAGCCTCTAACACCATGACTGCCTGCATGCCGCCATGATGATAATGGACCAAACTCTCTCAACCTGTACATGAGCCACCCCAATCAAATGTTCTCTTTATAAGAGTTGCTGTGTTTATGATGACTCCTCACAACAAAAAACCTTAACAAAAAATACTCTGTAACCCCTGACTGGCCTGGAACTTTGCTATGTAGGCCAGGCTAGCCTCAAACTTACAGAGGTCCCCCTGTCTCTGTCTCTGAGTGCTAGGATTAAAAATCATGGGCCCCCTATCCTCAGCTTTATGTCTATGATAAGGGGAAGAGACAATCTTACATTGTATTTGAACTCAAGACAATCCTCCTGCCTCAGCCTCCAGAGTACAGGGTGATAGGAGTTGCACCACCATGTCTCGCTGGCAGTTTAAGGATCTGATTAGTAGTTGGCAAAAAAGCCTTTAGTCCCAGTGCTCGGGAGCTAGAGGCAGGCAAATCTCTGAACCTGAGGTCAGCCTGGTCTACAGAGTGAGTTAGTGCCATTGTTTGCAGGAAGCTGGTGGCCACCCCCATGTACTTTGTGGTCCTCCCACAGTCCCAACACAAAATGTTCTTGTTAGCCCTGTACTGCACCGCCCATAAAAGCACTGGACAGCTTGTAACTATGTTAACATATCTTATCTAGAGGGTTGTGGGACTTAGGTTAACCCTAGTCTTGGAAGATGGGTGCTAGCCTAGTGCCTGTAAACTGTTATCACTATCGGATTGTAGTGACATATCCACCCCATTGGGGCCCCCATGGGGCGTGGCACAGGTGCAGATGTGACCTGTGGGGGGCTAGGTCTGGGGTCCTGGACCTCAGCTCGCTCCTCGTGCTTCCTGGCGAGGTTGCAGAGAGAGCATCCGGTGGCATGCTTGGAGTGGGAACCCAAGGCAGTCCCGGTTTCAGGTGTGATTTCTCCCCGTATAAATATCAGTCAGCCTATACTTTGCCCCAGTGAATCTTATTTCCCACCCAAGGGGGTTACAATGTTCTTTTTGTTACTCAGTCACACCCAAATCAAGGAATGTGTACTACCCATTTACACTGAAAATTATATCAGAGAGACTCCCCCTTAAATTTGTTTTTCAGACAGTCTCATGATGTGGTCCTAGTTGGTAAGGATTTATTCTCCAGAATTTGTCTTCAGAGCACTGGAAGATTCTGTGTGTGCTGTTAGTTTTCAGAGAATCTGGGGAAGAGTTCACCTATTTTATGATGTTTACAATAAATAGTGTCATTAAAGAACCAGTCCTGTTCTCACTCATTGATGTCATGCCTCCCGACTGTTTACAGACCCCATAAGAAAGTTCACATTAGAGGCTGAGAGCATTGTCTGCTCTTCCAGGGAACATGGGTTCAATCCCCAGCACCTGCATGGCATCTCACACCTATCTGTAACTCCAGATCCTAGGACTACTGACACTCTCACACAGACGGACTTGCAGACAAAATACCAATGTACACAAAATAAAATTTTTTGAAAATTTAAAGAAGTTCCCTTTAGTTCACCACCATGGGATACAAGAAGCCGTCCTTAAAAATCAAAGACATAATCATAAATTAGGTCACTCTGTTTATTCCAAGTGGGGGAAAATAACACAAATGGTAGCCCTAAGTCTCCCACAAACCCTAAGTTTTAAAAAAGGCAAAGATAAACACAAGATCTACCTACTGCAGAAAATGACCATCACACTTAGAACGGCTCATTTCCAATAGGCAGAGCCTGTTGGACACCACTGATTGACAGAACACTCCAGCTAGACGGGACACCATCACAGAAGACCGAACAACTGCCTTTGCTGGAGTAGCATCTGCCCCCTTGTGCTTAATTTAGATTTCTCTCTCTTCCTTCCCTCCCCTCCTCTCTCTCTCTCTCCCCTCTTCCCCATCATCTCTTCTCTCTTCTACTCTCTCCCCTCTCTCTCTCCCTCCCTCTCCCCCACATCTCCCTCCCTCCTTCCCCCCCAGGGTTGGGGGGCATCTAACACACTAGGCAAACTCTCTACCACATCTTTATCCCCAGCCAGAACTTAGCTTCCTCTTAACAAAGTACACACTAAGAAAGTGGGCCATCTCTCTCTGGCTACATTAGGTGCTTGAGGAAAACAACAAAACAAAACAAACAAAACACACAGCCATGAGTTAAGAAAGGAACAGATGTAGAAGACACTTTAACCAGAGGTGGAGGAGATGGTTCAATAGATAAGTTCACATGATGCACAGGCTCGATGACCTGAGTTCAAATTCCAACACCAACATGAAAAGGCCAAGCCTGGAGCCTGTAACTCAGCTCTGTGAAGGGTGAGGAAAGGACGGCTGCTGGGGTTTTGCTGGCCAACAGGTCAGGTCCCGATTCAGAGAGACTATCTTATAGGAGTAAAGCAGAGGTGAGGGGAGCAAGACCCTTGATGATGTCCTCAGGCATGAGGGCACATGTCCCCCTACACACACACAAGAGCACACACCACACATGAGCATACACATATCTCACACACACACACACACACACGCACACACACACGAGCACACACCACACATGAGCATACACACATCACACACACACACACACACACACACACACACACACACAGAGCTACTGTAACAGGAGGGAAAGATGGCTCAGTGGTAAAGTGTCTGCTGGACAAACAAGAACCTCGAGCTCAGATCTCCAATACCCAAGAAAAGGAAGGTAGAAGTGGAAGACATGGTCTGTAACCTCAGGGCTTGGGAACAAATTCTGCCAGGTCCAGCCCTAGAGCTTCCTGAGCATCTCCCAGACCCAGATGCAGTTGACTCTCTCAAAAGGTAAAGGAAAGAGTGGTGGAGGAAAATATTTGGTCTGGGCCCCTGGCCTCCTCACAGATGTGAAAGCATGTCCAAGAGTATCTACACACACTTGCACTACCCGCATAAACATACACCACAGAGAGACAGAATATAACATATGTCTTAGTTAGCCTTAGTATTGCTGTGATGAAACACCATGACCAAAGCAACTGAGGAGGCAAGGGTTTATTAGCCTTGCCTTTCCATTGTAATGTTCATCAATGGAGTCACTCAAACAGGGCGGTACCTGGAGGCAGGAGCTGATGCAGAGGCCATGAAGAGGAGCTGCTTACTGGATTGCTCCCCATAGCTTGCTCAGCCTGCATTCTTCCAGAACCCCCCAGAAGCAAGGGTTGACCCTATCCACCATGAGCTAGCTATCCCCCCATCAATCACTAATAAGAAAAGGCCCTACAGGCCTGCCTACAGCCAGATCTTATGGAAGCATTTTCTCAATTGAGGTCCCTCCTCTCTGATGATGCTAGCTCATGTCAAGTTGACACAAAACTAGCCAGCACAAAACATTTATGCAAAATAAGATCTTTTATTCTTTACCCAACAGAAAGCTCAGGAAATGAGCCTGCAGATACAAACATTTATTATATGGTAAAGATGTTACAACATAGAAAAGGATGGTTGCTTAATGGATGCAAGGAGAATACGGTTAGCAATGGGAAAAACGATCGGCATAAACTCTTACCTCAGAGTATATATCAAAGACATCCAGATGGAGCCGTGTGGCTAAACACTAAAAATCAAGCCATGGGGAGAAAGCAGTCTAGAAACAGCAGAATCTGTCAATGCTCTGTAAGAAGGGGTACCAGTCCAACTTAGAAGTAATTAATGAAACCACACAAAATCAAATCCCAGATTTATTGGGCTACATATGGAAAGTAAGGCTTATAAACGTGTCTTCAAAATAAAAGGCAAACAACAGGCAGGGGAAACAAAGGCTAATTCTTGTTACCTGGGAGTTCACTCAAATTCAACCAGGAACCTAACGGTTACAACAAATCCAACAAGTGTAACCGCTTTCTGGGTGTCACACAACTGCCAAGCACTGGACCTGAACTACCCCGATTCAGTCCCTACCTGGAAATCCACAGTCTGGGATGGGAGGGTGGGGGCTTAATGTGATCTTTTTTGGTTGGTTGCCTGATTAGTGCTAGAGAATGAATATAATCCTGAACCTTCTGATTGGACAACTTTCATATTCTGTGTTGCAGACACGCTTGTCCTCCACACTGGAAAATGTATCAGAATGTACAGTTAATACTAACTTTGTACACACATTATTCTCAGTTAAACCCCCCTGCCAGATGCCCCTGCAAGCATACAAGGTTGATAACAGCACTGACCGAGCAAACATCCACAGAACAAGGGAAGGGTAAGGCAATGATAACGAGAAACAGACAAAAATGGGACAAAAACCATCGATAACTGGACCAGGGGGAGCAAAGGCTGAGTTCCCCCAATGACTGACTGCCTTGTCCCCTCCCACCTCTCCTTATAGGATCTCTGCTGGAGTTGAAGGAAGACAGATCTTTAGAATGCCAATCCACAGTCTTCTTACTGAATAAAGTACAGTTTTAAAAGCAATTCTGGGATGGGATGGCTCAGTGATTAAGAGCACTGGTTGCAGAGGGTCTTGGGTTTGAGTCCCAATACCTCCATGGCAGCTCACAACCATCTGCAACTCTAGTTCCTAGGGGGACCTAGCACATTGTTCTGGCTTTATGGGCACCGGGCACACACACAGTACACATCCCTACATGGGTAAATCATTTGACATATAAAGATAAAATAAACCTTTGAAAAGTCGCATTAGTATGGCTTTGTAAAAGAAAAGGTAAAGGACAAGAGAGCACAAGTTAAATCGGGTCATGTTTTAACCCCCAAAGCAGAAAGAACCTGCAGTTAAATATATATTTTTTATCAGTCTCCCCCCTCCTCCCCATCTCCACATGAGCCAAGCTCCAATCTAGGAATAGTATGTGCTGTTAGGCTGATTGTAGTCTAATTCTTCAGCCAAGCCTGTGGTCCCTAGCTGTAATCCCAACCCTTGGAAGGCGAAGCAGGGGGATCCCCACAAGTTTGAGGCCCTTCTGGGGTTCCATAGTGAATTCTGGACTGCCTGAGCTACCAGTATGAGACCTGGTAAACAAACAAACATTAAAGAGTTTCATTTTTAAATCTGGAAGAAGGTGCATCTCAGGAGAGAACACATGCCAACATACCTGAGGTTTAGCGCTGAAAAAAAGGAGGAAAGAAGGAGGAGAGAGGAAGGAGGGGAAGAGGAAGGAAGGAGGAAGGACGGCAGAAGAGGAAGAAGGAGGAAGAAGAAGAAGAAGAAGAAGAAGAAGAAGAAGAAGAAGAAGAAGAAGAAGAAAGAAGAAGAAGAAAGCCTTGACAGCATGCAGAAGACTCGGGAAGGCCAGAGTAGGCATTGCAGTAGAGCCTCACCAACCACAGTGTACCCTCTGCTGTGCGCTGGTGGGGGCCAATGGAACAGGCAGCCTATGATGGTCTGTTATGATCAACTGTCTGGTGACCAAAGTGTCAAGGAGGCATTTGCCTCATGACCCAAGATGCCATGAAAAGGTATTCCCCCCAAGGCACTTCTACTGATGCAAAGGCTCATCCTCAAAGGCAAAAACTCAGGCCAGGATGAAAAAAGAGTCCATTTTTTCACATGCCCTCAAGGAAGGGCGCTTTCTCTTTTAACATACTTCTTCCATGGCCAACTTCTACTTTGACAGAGGAACAAAGAGAGAGAGCTGTTACTCAACACCAGGAGAGGGGAAAAGACTATCTCATTAGAGGCCAGCATAGGCTTCATAGCAAGACTGTTAAAAGAACAGGATGAGTGAGAGGAGGGGGGGAGGAGAGAGAGAGAGAGAAAGAGACCATTAAGCACTGTGCCAGGACCCCACCAAGGACTTAGAAACAGTGAGGGGTCTAGAGCTTGAGTTGTTTCAGCTTCACGGTAAAGTTAGCTTATCTTATAAAAACGAGATATTTGGGTTCCTGAGTGGGCCCAGCTGGCTTGGACTCAGGAGGGGAAATATTGATTACCAGGGAGGAGATCACGCTGACCTCCATCTCTCAGAGGCAATGAAAAATGTTAACTGCTGGGAACTCCATAAAGCTGTCAAAAGGTATCTCCTACACAGACTGTGAAACACAAACCCCGACTCCTTCCTTCTGTACCGATTGTAAACACGCATATACAATGCTAACTGTTATGACAAAAGGGAAGAACTAGAATGCTCCCTCAGCCTTGAACATGCTTACACTCTGTACTTTCAGAGAACCACCATGCCTCAGCCCTCCACCTCGGTAATAACCCTGTGCAGCTAGACACAGTTTTCCACAGCGTCTGAGTGTGGCCTGTGACTCAGCTCTGACTAGTGGGGCATCCCCACTAGTTTCCATCCCACCAGCATTTCCTTGATTGATGGCCAGCCCACTGTGGCAGGTGGTCCTGGGTTACATATTAAAACAAATAGCACAAGCCATCCACGCAAGCCACAGGGAGCAAGCCAGGGAGCAGTACTCCTTTGTCTCAGTCTCGCCCTCCAGGTTCCTCCCCTGACTCCCCCCAGTGATGAACTGTGATCCATAAGCCAAATAAACCCTTTGCTGTCCAAGTCGTTTGGTGAGCCTTTTATCCTAGTAATAGATTTTAACACATACAGTCTTTAAAAAAAGAAAACCTTTCTACTGGGCAGTGGGAGCAACACACCTTTAACCCCAGAGCTCAGGAGGCAGAGGCAGGCAGATCTCTGAGTCTCCAGGCCAGCCTGGTCTACAGAATGAGTTTCAGAGAAACCCTCTAAAAAACAAAAACAAACACCCCCCCAAAAGGAAGGAAGATGCCAGGTACAGACCTGAAGGGAGAGGAGTCAATATTTGGGGTTCCATCAAAGGCCAAGACTTACAGATAGAATGGACTTGGATCCTGATTAATCAATATTAATGTCGTTGGGGAGATGCCCTTGAAACAATATGATTTTGTAAGTCTAAAAGTTACTAAATAATAAATGAGTATTTGCTTGATTACACCGATAAAAGAATAACCAACCCACATCCTGCAAATCAGTTGCTATTGTTTGGTTTTAACATGGCTAATGTTAGTAATGATTTCAGAATTCAGCGTTGAAAACATTTTGTTCTTTTTTGTGATGCCAAGGACTGAACAGTTAAGCATGCCAGGAAGCAAGCTCTTTAACCTCCAATCCAAGTCCCTACTTCCAAAGTATTTTATTTTAAAAATTTCCAACATAAGATTTTTAATTGATTACTGGAAATTTCACACAATACACCCCAATCATACTTGTTTTTCTTTCCTCCTGGGGCCACCCTCCCATCCTGTGCCCTCCCCCGAAAGAAAAACAAAACAAAGAGAAAAAACATAAAGTCATTTGTGCTGCCCATACAACTCATTGGAGCATGGTCAAGCTCCCAGTGGCCAGCCTCTTAAAGGTAACTGAATCCTTCCCCACCCCAACCCACTCCCCATCAGAGGCCATCAACTGTGAAGAGCTACACTTAACATCTTCTCACAGTTTTTAAGGACTCTCCTCAATGACTTCCTTAGAAACAGTTTTCTTTTCTTTCTTTCTTTCTTTTTTTTTTTAAAGATTTATTTATCTATTATGTACAATGTTCTGTCTGCATGTGTGCCTACAGGCCAGAAGTGGGTACCAGATCTCATTACAGATGATTGTGAGCCACCATATGGTTGTTGGGAATTGAACTTGGGACCTCTATAAGAGCAACCAGTGCTCCTAACCACTGAGCCATCTCTCCAGCCCCTAGAAACAGTTTTCTTAAGAACTTAAAATTAGGAGGGGAGTTGTTATTCTTTTTGGGGGTTGGGGGTTTGTGTTGTTGTTGTTGCTGGCCTTTCATGGGCCTCATCATTTATAGTTTAAGAACATTATAGGCATTTTTTTATGCCCTTTGACTACAGCCTAGACATCCAGCAAGTAGAACTTCTGTTTGTTTGTACATCATGCTAGAGACTGAACTGACAAGTGTCTCTGTCACTGAGCTATAGCCCCAGTCAGAAATGACTCGCTCTAGTTTTTGAACAAATGCCATTCTTGACTATATGCTGGCTGCTTATATAACCCAGCCTTCAATTCAGATGCTGGCAGCTAGTCTCCAGGAGGCAGACCTTGGTACTTAAGTTAGAAAACTCCAGATGGGAGCCAGTGTCCTCCAGGGGAGGGACCCCGGAGCTCTCTCCTCTGCCATGTGAGCCCGTGGGAAGTAGAGGGCTCTCTGAAGCAGCAGGGGGCCCAGTCTGTTACTGCACTGCCCTTGTACTACAGGCTCTAGAGTTAAGGCAAGTACGTATTCTGTTGTTTAGAACACTTGGTGGGAGATGGCCCAGGGGTTAAGAGCACTGGCTGCTCTTCCAGAGGTCCTGAGTTCAATTTGAAGCAACCACATGGTGGCTCACAACCATCTGTAATGAGATCTGGTGCCCTCTTCTGGCCTGCAGGGATACATGCAGGCAGAACACTGTATACATAATAAATAAATAAATAAATAAAATCTAAAAAGACAAAACAAACAAACAAACAAAAACAAAAACACTTGGTTCATGGCAGCTGAAATTGGTTTAACATAATTGCTCATTCCTCAATTAAGCATCTGCCTCATGTACTAAGCATCCTTTAGGGTTGGGAAGAAAGTGCCATCAGCATTCATCCACCTTCCCCAGGAGGTATATATCTTATCTGTGCAAGCTTTGGTGCTTAACTCTAGTGTCCCAGTGTCCCTGATAAATTTGAGGCCATCGAACAGGATGATCTCTGACAAACATCCCTTCCAGGGGTTAAACCCTGTGGTCCTGTGGTCTGCGTTAGGACCACATGCATAAGGACTCTGTACGCATGTTCAAGTTTTCCCTTTTAAGCGAGCACCTCCTGCCTGTTCTCTCTCTTTCCATTTCTGCTCCTGATCGGTCAACATCTACCCCCTCCCTTTGCTCCCCCTTTCCCAATAAACTCCATGTGGGTGTTTTGTGGTTCAGGTTTCATCGACCGTGGCTGCAGCAAACAACAGCTCAGACTAGCCTCAAATTCACAGTCTTTGTGTGGATGTCTCAGAGTGCTGCGACTATGGACATACACCACCACATGGGGCTTAAAAGTATTTTTAATAACTTAATTGCATAAGTCAAGATATGCACACGTTTATTTCACAAATTTTACAAATGACAGAACTCTGCCAGCCTTTGCTATGTACTGCTGACTGAGACACACCCCAATTCTATAGTCAAACAAATACAAACTTAACTTATGAACAGTTGTGATGAATACATGCATGAGTTTATGTGAAAAGAATAGATGCTACATGCATGAGCATGCACACCTGTTCACACAGGTGCAAGAAAACACACATACACGCATACACATATGAGCATGCATGTTTGTGCACGCAAGTGCGGGGCACACACAGGCACAGGCAAATAGGATTCAAAGATTTGACTTATTTACTTAATGTACATTGGGGTTTGCCTGTGTGTATGTCTGGATAAGGGTATCAGATCTCCTGGAACTGGAGTTATAGACACTTCTGAACTGCCATGTGGGTGCTGGGAATTGGACCTGGGTCCTCTGAAAGAGCAGCCAGTACTTTTAACCACCGCGCCATCTCTCCAGCCCCCAGAAACAGGATTTAAATATACACATTGTCTCTGGCAAGACAGCAACTATTCTGTTTTCAGTGTTCTGCCCCTGGATGAGGAAGAAGGAACCAGGATGGTACAGGCCTCCCTGCAGAGCCAAACAGCTTTCCTTCTCCTGCATAACACTCCGTGTGCCCAGCACACTCCTCATGTGGGGCGGGATATATTAATGGATTATCTGTATAAATGAAACCCTGATGAGCAAAGTTTGCAAATATGTCTTTTTACATATACATCTTTTTAAAACAGATATGATTTCTTAACACTGCCTACTAGAAGTAGGGTCAGAGTATCAAGTCACACACATTTTACATTTGATACACATAGTCAACCGCCCTTGAGAAAGGTTGTACTGTAACAAGGACTAAGAGGCAGGCTTTATTAAAGAGTATTGACTCCTCAGCCGGGCTAATGGTGGCACATGCCTTTAATCCAGCACTCAGGAGGCAAAGGCAGGTGGATCTCTGTGTTCAGAGACCAGTCAGGTCTATAAGAGCTAGTTCCCCGGACAGCCTCCAAAGTCACAGGGAAACCGTGTCTTGAAAAATAACATCAACAACAACAACAAAAGAGTACTGACTCCTCATTGGGTCTTCAGCTGCCCAGTAGGTATTCAAAGGCAAAGCTTGGCTTCTCTGGTCCATTTAGTATCTGTCTTCACTACCTTCAACTTTGAGTCAGATTCCTGCTCATCCCCACATGGAGGCATGCCAACCATTTAAGGAGTATCGGCCTCCAAACTGGTAATACCAGGTTGAGTAACCCTGAACTTACCTGCCCTATCTCATCTCCTTCAAAGACTAAAGAATAGCTAACATATTTCTGAGGCCCTGCCAACTGCCAGCACTCATGTCTTGTTCCAGACCTGTGACATCACCTAGATGTCACCAGTCACTGTTGTAACCTTCCAGGAAGAGCAAAGCCTTGCAGGCACAGCATCCCATGATGAGATTACCCCCAAACCCAGTGGGGAGCAATTATTTCAGGGTGGGGACTGAGGCTGCTCACCCAAATTGGAGTGATCATCTCACCATGGAAACCAAGTTGTCTCCTTCCCTAGAACCACTTAGCCGACACAAAACAAGGTAACACCCAGACCGCTGCTGACCAAGGCTGTTAAAGGGTGCACACTCTCATGCCTGCCTCAGCCCCTCCTCTAGCACCTACAGCTTATATTCTCCCCCAAAACAAGCTAAGAAGCCAAATCCCCCAGTCTTGCTAATACAGCCTCTGGTGGTTTAAGTGAGAATGGCACCCAGAGGCTCATATGTTTGAATAGTTGATTCCCAGCTGGTGGGACCATCTAGGAAGGATTGGGGGGTGCGGTCTTGTTGAAGAATAAGTGTCACTGAGGGCAGGCTTTGAGGTTTCAAAAGACTCAAGACAGTTCCAGTGTCCCTCCCTGCTTCCTACTTGCAGTGAGTAAAGTCTTTTCTCCAACATCCTCACCAGCACTGATCACACTTGTTTTCCTGCTAACAGCCATTCTGACTGTAATGAGACGGAATCTCAATGTAGCTTGATTTGCACCTCCCCGAGAGCTAAGGATGTTAACAGTTTTTCAAATAGTTATCAGCCATTTGTATTTTGTTCCCTTGAGAACAGCCTTCAGTTCATTGGCTACTTATTGATTAGGTGACTTGGGGGTTCATATTTAATCTGGGGAGGATGTTTTTCACAGATTTTACATATTAATCTCCCATCTGACCTATAATTAACAAAGATTTTTCTCCCACTTTGTTGTGTAGAAGCCTCTCCATCCATGTGTTCCTTTTGCCAATTTTTTGGGATTATTTCCTGTGGGGCCAGAGCCTCCTTTTCAGAAAGCCCTTGCTTAGGCCTCTACCCTGAAGAGTTTCAAGATTCCTCCAGTAGTTTTAGCCTTTCACATCTATGAAGGCTTTTGACACATTTTGAATTTATTTTTGTTTGGAATGAGGAGATCTGGATCCTGTTTCATCCTTTTACCTGTGGATATCATGTCCCTGGCACCATTTGTAAAGCTGCATTCTCTCAACAGGACACTTGTCTCCAGCATCTAACCTAGAGCCTAAAGCTTTTCTCACACTGGGTTCAACACTCCGAGCTCAGCCTGGTGTTTACAGACTCCTTGTCGCTGGCTACTTTCTTTCACCCACCACATTCTATCTATCTCCTCAGTAAAACTCACAGGTCCACAGCATCACCCACCCCAGAGGCTCAGCAGACAGATCACAGCTAGGGGAGGCATCCTGATTGTAATCCATGACATTTCCTCCAGCCACCATCCATATTTGCTCTGGAACCTCAAGGCTCATGGCTTGCCTGTTCTGGTCCTGCTCAAGCTCCGACAACACAGGGTGTGGAAGTGATTCAGACCAGACTACAATTCTTTCCCACCCCTGTCTCTTTGGTCCCTTGTCCCAAAACAACATTTGATCCAGCAAGTACTTGGGACCCAAACCTAACTAGCGATTGCCCCTCAACAGCCTTTCCACATTTCAACTGTGTTTAGTAGATCAAATCCAGGGCCCCTGCGGCAGGATTCCAGAACAAAGTCAGCACCCCCAGCGTGGGAAATGTGCTAAAAAGCTGCCCACCTGAGATGGAGGCAGGGTACCTACCCAGCAGGGAGCCCAGGGAAAGAGCTGAGTCTTTGGGGCTTTATATGGAGAAATCTGACTTGGTGATGATGATTTAGCCAATGAGTGGGACTTCCATGGTCAGTCCTGGCCTCTGAAATTACTTAACTCCTTTATTTCAGATGCTGAATTAAGCCTCTCTAATAACCACTGGTAGAGACATTTCCCCGTTGGCGGGTGCCGGAAATACATACACAGATGGTGTGAACCATTCCCTCAGCTCCTGGTGCATCTGTGTGACCAAATGCCGCCTCGTTGCAACGAGTCCCAGAATTCTCTCTCCCTACCAATATTTAAAGAGCTCTCCCAGAATCTTTCCTTGTTGCTGGGATTTCCCTGGGCCCTCGTTAAAATGCAGATTCTTGTCCCCCAAGCAAGATATCCAGAGTCATGTTATCACTTTAATTACAGTCAACTATTCAGAATCTCCCATCAAGCAGCTTTCAGAGTGCACAGAGCAGGCGTCCAGACAGCAGAGGACTGACTCATTTCAGGGCTCCAAAAGTGGAAGAAACCCAAGTATGACCAAAAAAGGAAGCATCACGATTCAGCCTCCACAGGGCGTTTGCCAGTGTATGAGGAGGAACAGACTAGCTGGAAGGGGGGGGAGATCCGGTGGTGGTAACGGTGCAGCTGGTGAAGAAGAAATTCCAGCTGAAATCCTTACAATATTCACAAGACAGGGAAGCCATTGCCCTTGGACAGGGATTTCAAAAAATCCTTCTCTGATTGTAAAGTACCTGGCTTGGATACAGTCACCTAGGGTACGTACAGCAGCAGCAAGACATACCCAACTGAGCTCTGCGGCTTGACACAGGCGTGACAGTTCAATGACATCTAGGTGTGAAATTGTCACTGCTTTTTGGAGGCTTTATGAGAAAGTCAGGGCTGGCAGTACAGGGCATGTGAATAGACAGATACAGACACACACACACCTCACATAGTATCACAGACTCACAGGTATACAATATGACGTAAGTGTACTCCATACAATTCCACGAACTGACCCATGTACTCATACACACCACAGTTACACATATGCACACACCTCTTCCATTTGTTTGTCTCATATATTACCATGGAGTCACAAATTCTCCAGTCGCTCATAAGAATAAACACCCCCACAGAGTCACACCTAAAATACCCCAACACCCCAAATACCACTCACACACATACCATAAACATACTCCTCAAGCACACTGGGCCTGGTGCAGGAACATGAACTCAAAGTAGATAATTATCAAGGGCAAGAGGCAAGAAAATAACATTTACTAAAAAACCAAAACAATAACAACAACAACAACAACAAAAACAAGGTATAAACTAGGCAGAAAGAAAAACACCAGGAGCTGGGTGGTGGTGGCGGCACACCTTTAATTCCTGCACTCAGGGAGGCGGAGCTCTCTGAGTTCCAGGCCAGCCTGGTCTACACAGAGAGTTCCAGGGCAACCAGGGCTACACAGAGAAGCCCTGTATCCAAAAAGAGAAAGAAAAGAGAAAGACACTAAATTTTAAAAAAAGGTATTTTTTTAAATGTCGAAAGAGCCAGCCAAGTGGATGTTATAAACCTGAACATCAACCCTCCTCTCTCTCTGTCTCTCTCTCTTTGTCTCTCTCTATATATCTCTCTGTCTCTCCTCCCCCCCCCCTTTCTAGTAGGGTTCTTAGTGTGATGCCCATGCTGGTCTTGAATTTCTAGGCTCAAGCGGCGCCTCTTCTTCAACCTCAGGGTACCTGGGCCTCTGGGAGCACACTCATCCTTCTTGACAAAGAGCCAGCATACTCCTAGGTGGGAAAGAACAGAGCATTCTCCTTCTGAGACTAAAACCCTCACAGACTGAACAGAGTCACTGGTATCGGCGGGCTCCCCAAACAGCTCCCATGCCCTCAATACAATTTTCAAGAGAATGCCTTTAAATTTGCATTTCTAGAAATACAAACAAGCCTCCATGAATCCCGTAGTCTCTAACAAAGGTGTTTACACTGCACTTTTGGCAGTGAATAAATAAATACCAATGATCAAGTCTTGAGGAACACAAACATTTAGAAGCTAAACAAAGCAGTTGTAGGATCCTGGTCAGAAGGAAACAAAGCATCAAAGCCTTCAGTTCCTCGTTCTGTTTTATTTTGTCTTACATGTACTACATCTTGGTGTCTGAATGGCATTTTCTTCTTATCCTGCAATGCAGACAGCCGACCAGTCTGCTCACCCCAGGCCAACCTTCAGGGAAAACTAAGTGGATGGTGGCTGGTTCCCCTGGTGGCATGACTGGAGAACAGCGCCTACTCTGGCAAGAGGTAGGAAATCAGACAGGAGGAGGAGGGATCCACTCAAGACTGCACACAGCCTCACAGCCCACACTCAGACATGCTCACTAGACTCTCTTCCCTATTACTGTTATATGTTCCCCAAATTAGTCACAACTTTGAGTTCTAATCCTGCCCTCAAGAGAACATGTCAGCCTTTGTTTCGGCTATCAACTTGTACATGTGACCCCTGATAACCAGAACGTGTGTTCCCTTGTGTTAATGCTCAGGCCACTGGACATTTATTAGGCTCTACAGTACTAAGTTTGGATGTTGAATGCCCTCTAAAATGTTCGTGGGCTACAGGCTTGACCAACAAGAATACGTCCTTGGAAAGTTCTGGAATCTTTACTGGGTGAGGCTTGGTGGGGAGGGGATTTGTAAATCCCAGCCCTTTCCCTTCTGTTGTGTTACACATTGGAGCCACGGGCTAGAACCTCCACAACTGTGAGAATAAGGTTTTTGTCTGTAAATTAATTATCTCGGGTATTTCTGTTATAGTGACAAAGAGCTAACATACATGGCTTTGCATACGTGAGAAAAAAATATGTATTAGTTTTGGTGATGGTGTGTTGTTGGGGATCGGCTATGAAGCCTGTGCATGCTAAGTAAACTATTTTGTTGTTGTTCTGAGATAGGTATCCTCCCCCTTCCCCTCTCTCATGAGTGTGTGCGTATGTGTGCTTACCCCAGGCTGGCCTTTGCTATGTAGACTAGGCTGGTCTCAAATTCACAGAGCTCCATTTGCCTCTGATTCCCAGGTGCTGGGATTAAAGGAGTGTAGCATTAAACTGGGCGTTGGTGGCTCACACTTTTAATCCCAGTACTTAGGAGGCAGAGACAGACTGATCTCTGTCAGTCCGAGGTCAGCTCTGACTACAGATCGAGTTCCAGGACAGGTTCCAAAACAATACAGAGAAACCCTGTCTGGAAAAACCAAAAGAGTAGTGTGACATCACAACCAGCTTAAGCAAACTTTTGAATTTGATCAAAAGAAGGGCTCACTGCCTTTAGTGCCAGCCCTTGGGAGGCAGAGGCAGGTGGATCTCTGTGACTTTGAAACCAGCCTGGTCTACGTAGTAAGTTTCAGGACAGTCAGGGCTATTTAGTCAAGACTCTGTCTCAAAAATAAATGGGGCCCAGGGGGATTTGAGTCTCTTGTGGTCAGTGAACAGGGTATCCTATACCAAAAAAAACCAACATCAATCGTCTTATTATTTTCCTATCTTGCCCAAACCTCTCTCACTTGGTTTCCTCAAACTTCTATTTAAGAACAGTTTTAATGTAGTCATAGAAACAAAATGTTTTGCACTTGTTAGCAAAGCAAGACTCACATACCAAAAAAAAAAATAAAATAAAAAAAAATTTTTCAAAGAAACCCAAAAGAGGTGTTTGTTCTGCTCTATGTGTAAATGTGATGCAATATGAGACTTATCTATAGAACAGACTGGATGATTTTTTCTCAAACATTTCCTTTCCTGACACAACATTAGCAGTAGGGGAAAGCCATAATCACATCTTCCTAAGAGACACACAGAACCTCAGCTGCCTAATGAGCCACCACTACAGACACCTGGTAATGTCTCCAGTTCGGCCAGGTTCTGCACACCTGAATCACAGAGATGACTTTGTAACCTAGTTTGTGAGCTTTTCCCAAGCCTTAGTTTTGTTTTTAATACTTTAATTTTATTTTATGAGCATTGGTGTTTTGCCTGCATGTATGTCTGCGTGAGGGTGTCAGGTCCCCTGGAACTGTAGTTTCAGACAACTGTAAGCCACCATGTGGGTGCTGAGAATTGAACTCAGATCCTCTGAAAAGAGCAGTCAGGGATCTTAACTACTGAGCCATCTCTCCAGCCCCAAGCCTTAGTTTCTTATGTGTAAAAGGGAAATTGTATTTTCTTCACAAGTCTGCAAAAAGATTACATGAAATAATGTCTCTGACACTCCTTTTACATATTGTGCATGTACATTTTCATGTGGAAATGTCTGTAAGAATATTATTGGAGTATCAAGAAATATTTAGCCCAAAGAAGTCTTCAGAGTTATTGCTGTAAATAACAGTGCCTTTGCCAGAGTCCTGGGAGCACTCACCCTGACCCCTGTTGGGTACCAACAGACTTTTCCAGGGACATGCAGTAGAAGATGGATAAATGAGTCTTCTCAGAAAAAGGACCATTCTGCCATGGTGTGACTGTTCCTACCAGAACACGTGTTGTTGACATTTAATCTCCACCATGAAGCAGTACACGGTGGCAGTGATGGGCTGTGTGATTGGGTCATGAGGACAGAGCCATTCCTGGATCCATGGACTACTGAGTGTTCTTGGGAATGAGCTTTGGTCTATCTCTTATGCACATTCCTTGTGCCATGTGATACCCCCTTGCCTGTACACACTGGGATTCTGCAGAGCACCTACGGAAAGTCTGAGAGGACATAGCTTAATCTTGAACTTCCCACTCTTTAGAACTGTGAGCTGAATAAGCAGTGCCCCACCCCCATAAATTAGCCAGTCTCAAATGTTGTGTTACGGCAACAGAAAACAGACTAAGACAACTCCCAAATTTAAGTAAGCTAAATGCAATTTCTTTGTCTATCATTGTTACGTGCAGCAGATCTAGCATAAGACTGATCAAGGGGAAACTGTACTATATATAAACAACAACAACAACAAAAAATCCTTAAAAATTATATTCACCCTTGCCAGCAAGACTTCTGAATAAATGTCAAAGGGTAGGACTCCCACTGATATAAGTCTCCATAGTTACCAAAAAGAGCAACAGATGAAGGGAGAGAGCACGGTGATTTGTTATTTGCCTTTCCTTATGGGAATCTGCTAGCACCTTGTATCTGAAAAAGTAAGCCTAGTCTTTGGAAAAGCTGTGGGTTGGCAAAGCCCATAGGTAAGCAGAGAGCAACAGGACTCAGGTTGTTGCTGTGTCAAAGAAGATCCATCGTTTAAGACGGATCAGGTTGGTGTGGTATCCACAAGAAAGGTCTGACTGTGAATATCCATCTTTTTTAGGTGTATGTCTTCTCCATCCTCAAGGTTACCTCCCCCATTCTCACCCCTACCTCAATAGTATAGTGAAGTATTCAGACTGTATATATGTAGAAAGGCATCTCTACGTGCATGGGAATTCCCACACGAGTGACAATGTTCACAGTGCTCAGCCATAAGAGGACGGCCAGTTAGCATTTGCTGACCAAAGACAAAACAATGAATGTGTCCTCATCCTCAGTGTAGGAGAAAGGAAGAAAAAGCCCTGAAGGGAAAAACAGGAAGTAAAGACAAGCTATATTAACAAGCTTTAAGTGTTATTATAGGCTGGGTATGGTGGCACACACCTGTGATCGCCAGTGCATGGGACACGGACACAAGAGGGTCTGATTTCAAAACTAACCTGGGCTGTGTAGCAAGACACTGTCTAAAAGAGGGAAGGGAGGGGGAGCAGAAGTGGGAAGAGAAAGGGTCAACACATTATACTTCTCTTAGGGTTTCTATTGCTGTGAAGAGACACCATGACCACGGCAACTCTTATAAAGGAAAATATTTAACTAGGGCTGTCTTACGGTCCAGAGGTTTAGCTCACTATTGTCATGGCAAGAAGCATGGTGGCAATCAGACAGACATGGTGCTGGAGAGATAGCGGAGAGTTCTACATCTGGATCCTCAGGCAGCACTAGGCCTGGCTAGAGCATTTGAAACCCTCAAAGCCCACCCCCAGTGACACACTTCCTCCAACAAGACCACATATACTCCTACAAGGACACACCTCCTAATAGTGCCACTCTCTATGGGCCTATAGGGGCCATTTTTTTCAAAGCACCTCAATACTATACTAGAAAAACTGGTTTTTCTGTTTTATACATAGAAATGATTTCAGCAAGCCCAGGCTAGCCACAAAGAAGATATGTAGCTAAAAACGACCTGAATTCCTCATCCTCCTATCTCCATTAATTTTTTTTTTTGTGGGGGGTTTCAACATAGGGCCTTACTATGTAGCGCTAACTGACCTGGAGCTCACAGAGATCTGCCTGCCTCTGCCTTCCCAGTACTGAAATTAAAGGTGTGTTTGACTATACCCCATGCTGCCTCCATTTTTAAATGTTGAAGTCATAATCACCACACTGGACCTGGTTAGCTATTTTAGGTTTAGTTAGGGTTTCTATTGCTGTGAAGAGACACCATGACCATGGCAACTCTTATAAAGGAAAACATTTAATTGGGGCTGACTTGCAGTTCAGAGGTTTAGTCCATAATTGTCATGGAGGGTAGGGGATAGGGAATTTGTTAGAGCCTTATTTCCCATTGGTGATTCAGGAATCTCAAATAGAATAAATGGTTCACTATGAAGGAGAAGGAGAAGCCACACAACAATGAGAAGAAAAACACGCTATCCCATCCTATAACAAAGAGCATAAGAGCTGAAGAAGGAATTACAATGACAGGTTGGCTCATATTAAAAAATAATCATAGTTGGGATGGAGAGATGGCTCTTCCAGAGGACCTGGGTTCAGTTCCCAGCACCCACATGGCAGCTCACAACTGTCTGTAATTCCAGGATCCAACACCCTCATACAGGCATACATGCAGCAAAACTCCAGTGCACATAAAATGAAAAATAATAATCATAGCCACAAGTGGTGGTACACTTTTGATCCCCGCACTCTCTAGGCAGAAGCAGGTGGATCTCTTTGTTTGAGGTAACTTGGTCTACATAGTTCCAGGCCATAAACAGCCACACAGTGAGACCCTGTTTACTATAAAGGAACAGAAAAATGAATAAATAAGCAAATAAATAAATAATCATGACTACTGAATTTGTATTGTGGTATTCTTGATAGTAAAAACTACAGAAATCCCACTAAAATATGGGTTTTGGTTAATAATATATCAATATTGATTTATTAGTGTAACAAATGTACCATACTAAAACGCACAGTATGTGTACATTACTAATAGGGAAAGCCATGTGGCATACAAGGGAGCTCTACTCTCCACATCAACTTTTCTGTAAAGTAACAAAAAGTATACTTTAAGAAATACCTCTCAGGGCAGTGGCACGCGCTTTAATTCCATCCAGCATTGGGGGTTCAATTCCCAGCACCCACATGGTGGCTCACAAACATCTGTAATAGAATCTGATGCCCTCTTTTGCCCTGCAGGTATATAAACAGAACATTCATACATAAAATATAAATAAAATTTAAAAGAAAAGATTTACTTACTTAAAAAAAATACTTTACAGACTTGCCTAATAAAATACCTTAACTAAGTACATGGGTTTTTAGATCAGTACTATAATGGGTAGTTTTTTTATATTTATTTTAATTATGTTTTATAGTGCTATGCTTACATGTATGGCATCTGGTGCCCACAGGGGGTAGGATAGCATGTGAGTGTATCAGATCCTGTGGAAGTTATGAGCCATTATGTGGGGTCCTCTGGAAGAGTAGCACATGCTCTCAACTGCTGAGCCAGCTCGCCAGTCCTTGTATGGGTAATCTTGATTATTTGGTGGAATTTTTAGAAGCACCATGAGAACAAATCTCTAGACACATCTGTGAGACGTTATCTGGATTAGGTTGAGTGGGATGACCAACCCCACTCCACCCACAGGTGCGGTCCAGGGCTGAAGAAAAAGGAGAAACTGAGTTGAGCAGAAGCAACCATTGCTCAGGCTTCCTGACTCCAGATGCAGAGGGACCAGCTAGCTGTTTCACACCTCTATTACCCAGCCCTCCCTGCCAGGATGTACTCCTTAACATCAACCTGTGAACCAAAATAAACCCCTCCGTCTCCAGGTTGCTTCTGTCAGGTTACCATGGTAGCCAATACAATTACTATTAATACCAGGGAAACACAAATAGAAATCAAATGTAATATTACTTCACACCTATTAGAATGGCCATTACAACTGTAGTTAAGAGCACTTGCTGTCCTTCCAGAAGACCCAGGTTCAATTTCTAGCTCCCACGTGACTCACAACCACCTACAACTCCAGTTCTAGAGGAACTCACAGCATCCTCTGGCCTATGAGGGAACCAGGCATGCATATGGGGTGCATACATACATGTAGGCAAACACTCATACACGCGAAGTAAAAATGATCTTAAAAAGGGAGGGTGGCTGGATCGATGACTTAGTAGTTGAGAGCATTTGCTGCTCCGGTAGAGGATCGGGTTTAGTTCCCAGCGCTGACGTGGTAGCTCCTAACTGTCTATAGCTCTGGTGCAGGCATTGCACACACATGCAGACACATACATGCAAGCAAGATACTTACATAATTTTAAAAAGTGAACAAAAAGGAAGATTGTAAGCAATGGTAAAGGGAAGGAGAAACTGGCACCCCCATGCCTTGCTGGGAAACTTCAAAAAAATTAACCAGAATCACTCACTCAGTAATTCTACTCCTATGTCCATAGCCCAGACAATCTAAAGCAGGGAGGGTCTCACTTGTATTCTAATGTTCAATTATAATTATTCACAGTAGTAAAAATGAGAAGTCAACTCACATGCCCACCCACAGATTAGTGAACAAAATGTCTCTCTCTCTCTCTCTCTCTTGCGTGCACACACACGTACACACGAGCCACATTTTATTTATTCTGATATATACTACAACATGAACAGATCTGAAAGTACTTTGCTAAGGGAAATAAGCCAGACACAGGAATAATATTATGATTCTATTTGTATAATGGACCTAGGATAGGCAGGTATCACCAAAAAAACAGGCCAAAGGTTACCAGGAGCTAGGGAGAAGCAATGGGGAGCCACCATTCAATAGGTGCAGTTTGGGGTGGTGATAGGGCCCAAACAGTGGAGATGAGTGTACATGTTATTAATGTTACTGAATCATGTACCTAAAATGGCAAAAGTGTACATGTGTACATATCAGCATGAGCACACGCATACACCACACACACACACACACACACACACACACACACACACACACACACGAATGGTTAAAAAAGTGAATTTTAGTATTGATTCTGACCACAGTGTGAAAAATAGAAAAACACAAAGAGCAGGAGTGAGCTTCCTCACAAGGCTGACACACAGGGATGGTGCCAGTTGATGCCCAGCCTCGGGTTAATGACTTTGGCTGCCACTCTGGGACCTTGACAGCTCAGACTTCAGACCATCAGCTGTGCCCTTTTTATTATTTTTTCTTTCTTGTGTTTCTGGGTGTTTAATCTTGAAACATGTGACATCTGGGAAAGGGTATGGGATAAGGGGGTACAGGGCGTTGCTACCCGCTAGCCCCAAAGGGAAATGTTAATGGAACTAAGTTTTACCTGCATTCCTGCTCAGTAGCTATCTGGACATAGTATGCATCTTATCTTGTAAGTATTAGTAGAGACAGTGCCTTCTTCCTTATCTGAATACGACTATTTCCAGCCGCTCACACAAAGAAGAGATCTCCCTACTACATGCATGCATTCACTTGCTGCGCGCGACACACACACACACACAAACACACACACACACATACACACACACACACACCAGTAAAATTCCCTTGTCATACACTTCAAGCAATTTCCTTTTGGTTGAGCTTTGCTAGAGAGAGAACAAGCTAACATATCCTAAAATTATATTTTTCTACATCTCTCAGGCCATATCTCCAAATTAGATACTTGTCTTTCCTTTTTTGTGTGTTTTTTCCCTACACCTTTCTCTATAGTTCTACACTAAAACATTTTAATAGGCTTTTTTTTCTTTTCTTTTTCTTTTTGTTTTTTGTTTGTGTTTTCCAAACAGGGTTTCTCTGTGTAGCCCTAGCTGTCCTGGAGCTAGCTATGTAGACCAGGCTGGTCCCCAGTTCCTGAGTGCTGGGATAAAGGATGACACCACCACACCTGGCTGAACTAGCTAGCAGTTTTTAATGTTAATAGAAATCATATAGTTAGAAGATGATGAACAATGTTAAGAATTTGAAAGGAGTGGGATTCAGACTATGTATGCATATTGTGAACCAAGTTTCTGAGTTCAGAAGTTCAAGGCCACACCCCCTCTTCCTGTCAGGAATATCTGCTCCATTGTGACTTGGAAGGCTGGAGCTGAAAGATTGCATATTCAAAGCCAATTGGTCCACAGTGTAAGACGTCGTGTCAAAGTGTGTGTGTGTGTGTGTGTGTGTGTGTGTGTGTGTGTGTGTGTTTAGAGAGAAAGAGAGGAAGGGAGGAGGGAGAGAGAGAGAGCAGGGATGTGTTTCAGTCAGAGTGTTTGCCGGTCATGCACAGGGCTCTAAATTTAATCCCTGGAACCACCACGAGAGAGAGAGAGAGAGAGAGAGAGAGAGAGAGAGAGAGAGAGAGAGAGAGAGAGAAGGGGGAAGGGAGGGGAGAGGCGTTGGAGGGAGACGAGGGGTAGGAGGTGGCCCTTCAGTTTAACTGTTGGAGACTTTACAGCCCAGAGAATATTGAACAGCTGCATCTTGTTGACATGATCAGAAAAGATACAGGCAAAATGACTCAAGACCTCAGAGCAACACATACACACTTGGCCACTGACTTAGTCCGTTATTTGCTAAATCCAGAATGCAAAGATTGGTTCAGAAATTTAACCTGTGTATATCATATATTTCAGACAGACAAGCTAAATAAGAACGAGATGATTATTTATAAATCACAGGCTCTGTTTTATGTCATTCTCCAACACCCCACCCCACCCCCAAGCACACACTGTTCTTAGAAAAGCGACCACAGTTAGTCTTATTGTCAAAAGCAATTGTCCAGGGAAGCGGTGGTTTCAGACAGCACACCAAACTACCACATACCTAGGGCATGCCTGTCTTCTTGGTAGCATTCCTTCCTGAAAAAACTGGAAATTAGCTGTAGGAAAAGTTAAGAGGTTGACAGACTGGCAATGTTGGGAGAGTCCCTGAGCAGCAAATATGAGGCCCCGTGTTCAAACCCCAGCATGGAGTAACACCAGACATAGCAGTGAACACCTGTAATCTCAGCACTGGTGGGTTCAGGGTGAGGCGGGCTTTTCCACTCGTCCTAAACTAAGCAAGGAAGGGAAGGCAGCACTACAGGGATTCTAACCCAGGTCTGCCTTGGAATAAATGAATGAATGAATGAGGGAACAAAACTCCTCCAGCTTTCACCCAAGCCAGCCATTTGTTTCCTTGGGCTCCGAGAAGGTTACATTTTTAAACACTGATACATCTGACCTTAAGTCAGACATTTGTTCCCATGCACTTGTACTCCTTTGTATTTCTCCAGAGGAGTTTTATCTGGCTCCTTATCTGGTTAAGTTCTTCTGAAATACAGACCGTGAATATTCTCAAAGACAATTTCTCCCTCAGGAGAAAAGGCCTGGGAGTGCATTAGTCACGTGACTTTCATATACTTTTTTTTTTTTTTAAAGCAACAATAGACTTCAAAAATGCCACTGTCCAAGGGGGGACTTCCTTGAGGTCAACCTTATCCAGGGCAGCCACATGTCCAACGGGAAGTCTGCAGAGACCCATGTGGACAATGTGTCCTTACTATCTTTGACTCTGGAGAGACTGGTGGCACAAGCCTCTGCTCAGCAGCACTTGGGGAAAGCATATATTTTGCTTTTACAAGAATGGAATTTCATCTTTCTAAAGGGTTCCCCTCAACTCCTCCCCCCAGACAGGGTTTCTCTGTGTAGCCCTGGCTGTCCTGGAACTTGCTGTATACACCAGGCTGTCCTCAAACTCAGAGATCTGCCTGCCTCTGAGTGCTGATACTAAGGGCGTGCACCACCACACTGGTGTTGGTATATCCATTCCATGTGTCTGCTAAGGCTGCCTCACTGAGCAGAGCCCGTGTACTCTGATGAGACCAAAAGTCACAGTTCTGAGAATGAAGCCCAGAGCCTAGGCAGGCTCTCCACCACTGAATTACACCCCTGTGCAAGCCTAGGCAGGCTTTCCACCTCTAAATTACATCCTGGGTTCTTACCTAAGCAAAGACCAAGATGGCTGTTTGTATCGGTTGATTTTAGGCAAGCTTTGCCAAACAAAGAAGGTACATGAAGAACCTCCAGGGGAGGGGATCAGAGAGAGAGAGAGAGAGAGAGAGAGAGAGAACACCAAGACGCTAAACAATCGAACAAACTAATAACTTAATACCCAGCAACTGAACTCAGCTCACCTTCATTTTTCCAAACGCTGATCTCACAATCTACTTCCAAACTATGCAATAGACCTTTACAGTGACAATTCATAAAGATCAATCTGTTTCCACCCCTTGGCTGAAAGAATAAACTGTGCATGTTCACAGATAAAATGGTTCATAGATAAAATGGTTGGGATTCATACATACATAACCTTCTATCAACCTCAACAGCCCATGAGCTGTTTCTACCATTCAGTTAACAAATAATGAAACAGAGTGACGGAGTAGCTAAGAAATAAATAATAGACCCCAGACCACCACCCCCAACTTAATTTTAGTTTTTAGGTTTTCAAGACAGAGTTTCTCTGTGTAATTTGGCTGTCCTGGAACTTGCTCTGTAGTCCAGGCTGGCCTGGAACTCAGAGATCCACCTGCCTCTGCCTCTAGAGTGCTGGGATTAAAGGGGTGTGCTGCCACAGACGACCACCACCTGGCTAATTATTTTATTCTATGTGTATGAGTGCTTTGCCAGCATATATGTGTGTGCACTACATTCACGAAAGAAAGAGTATGACATTGGAAGGAGGTCAGATCCCCTGGCACTGGAGTTGTGGGGCAGTCCTGAGCCACCATGTGGGTATTGGGAACTGAACTCAGTCCCCCGGCAACAGCAAGTGCTCTTAACCTCTGAACCACCTCCACAGCCCCTAATTGCTCATTTTTTTAAAAGTCAAGACACCTTTAGCATTTTGCATTTTTGTATTAAGTAATGTCAATTCAAGTTTCCTTATTCAGGGAAAATAAGAGAAAAGGGATGGATATGCCCTGTTAGGTGAACTGAAAATCTTATTGTTTCTTCCCACTTCTCTCAGGGAAGCTCTGAAGTCCCAAAGTCCTCTACTCTCTAGCTGGGTGACCTTGGACAACTTCCTTGATTTCTCTGTGCTTCAGTTTCTTTACTGGAAGAATGACAATGCAAGAAACTAAGCCAGTATTCTTGGAGATTAAATTGCACAAAGCAATTATTAAGTTTTTTTTTTTTAAAACAAATCTCAGAGGCTCGGTAAATCTCAGCTATCCTTTTTATTAACAAGTTGCTCCGACTGTATTCAGTAGTAATCGTATTGTAAATATTAGAAGGTACAGAGCTGGTGACATGTGGTTCAACAGGTAAAGAGAGGTATTTGTTACCAAGCCTGACAACCTGGGTTCTACTCCTGGGTAACACAAAATAATAAATTTTAAAAAATAAAGTTTTTAAAATAATAGGTTTAAAAAAAAAAAAAACAAAAAAACATCTACTAATTGGATACCAGGAGGCTGTTTTGCATTGAAAAGATTTTTTAAAAAGGAAAGAAGAAAAAAGTCTTGCCATGCCCACAGCGTCTATCTCCCTGAAGAGCCAGCACACACACACAGCTCCCTAACACACTTTGCACGGTTCAGACCAGTCTCTTAAGCCTTCAACACTCCCCACTCCTGCCCACTTTCTCCCCAACTTTCACCACACCCCGCACTGAATTCCCTTCACCCCTCTTACGGTACTTGGTGTCCCCAGCTGTCGCTGTCCCGGAACAAAGCTCGTTTACTGCAACTACAATGCTGCCCTTCTCTGAGGTCATCGCGAAACTCGCCACAAACAAGAGGGAATTCTTGGGAGTCACAAGCGCCACATCCCCAATTCCCGGACCCCGCAGGCCCGCGCTGGTCTCGTCCAGCACCCCCGCTCTGCCCGGTATCCGTCCCTGTCCCGGGTCTCCCGACCCACGCCCCGCGCTGACTCACACGGCATCCGCGGCTGTTGGGGGCGTCTCCCACGCGGGGCCCCGGGCCGCGACCCTGGGAATGCGAGCCGCCCATCACTGCCAGCCCACGGGTGACCTCGGCGGGAGGCTGCGGGAGGAAGGGCCTGATGTGGGGGCGGGGCCGCCGCCACCTCCCGCCCGCCCGCCCTGGCTGCAAGCGAAGGGGGCGAACCCTACTCCTGCCACCACGTTCACCCCAAGGAACTGGGTGACTTGGAACAAGTTATCGCGCACCCTTTCTGGGTCTCACTTTCTTCTTCTGTGAAATAAGGGAGTGTGTTCACCATGAAATATGCACATTGCTTCTGCCGAATGAAATCTTTTCCAAACTCATAAGAAAACAACAACAAAACAAAAACAAACAAACAAATAAAAAACCAACGACTAACTGACTGGCACTGCCTGTGGCACATCCCTTTAAATCCCAGAGCTCAGAAGACAGAGGCAGGTGAATCACTGTGAATACAAGGCCAGCCTTCTCCATAGTGAGTTCCAGGACACCCAGGACTCATACTGAGACCCTGTTTGTTTCTTGTAGTGCCTGCTGGCCTGCCTGGAATGAAATTGAATCTTTCATCTTTCTGCTCCATCTCCCAAGTGCAGGTATTTTATACTTGTGTGCCTATAGGCCCAGCTATTTGCCACACCCCCCCCCCAAAAAAAAAAAAAAGTCTTGCAAGGTTACAAAGGCTGGCCTCGAACTACGGTTTCAGATTTTCAGTAACCAGGCACTTTTAAAATGGAACTTTTGTAATGACTAGAAGATTCTTGTATCCCCATCTCCTAGCTTAGTGTTTATCTCCTGGTTTATTAGCAATAAATATGCACTAGTTGAACAAAAGAGCTAGTTAACTTTTCTCTTGACTGGAAGCTATAGGAAAATAAAGATGTGTGTGGCTATGTTTTTATTTTTCTACAAAAAAATAAGACATCCATATCCTTACATTTACAACATCTGCGGTGTGTCAAAGTTCTGGCTATCTGATGATTATCTCTCCTGCTCAGGCAGTGTTCCTAAGGTCCACAGTGCTGATACACTGAGTATGTGAGTGGGAAAATAAAGAATAATTAAGGAAAGCATAAGGAAGCTGAAGATGGGGTTTTTGTAGGAAAGACTTCAAATAGCCAGAGAAGCAGACTGCAGGCAGAAGTCCATCTTATAAAACGTTTGAATTCTTCTCAGGTTGTTGGAATGGTGGGGTGCAGTTGGAACACCACCCATAAGGCAAGTGCTACTCAGAGCTGGGTCCTTAGGGAGGAGGGCTCAGCCCAGCTTCCTGGGAAGGTCTTCTCACAGAGCCACCTTCCGAGGGAAACAGGAGGGGTGGGGCAGGCAGAGGGCAGGAACCAGGGCATTTCCTTCTCTGGGTAGATACGACAGTGGGACTGTGGGCTCTGGGATGCTTCAATTCATTTCTGTCAGTGCAAAAAGGTTTGAAAGGAAAAGACGGGGCTGAAGGTGGAGCTTAGAACACTTGACTAGTGTGTGTGTGAAGCCATCTTTGACTCCTAGCACTGAGGAGGAGGAGGGCAAATAAATAGCAAGATGGAATCTGCCATGTTGAAGAGGCATTGAGACAACTAGGGGAAACGACTCTACAAAACAGAGTGAAAGACTGAGGTCCGCCCGCCCAGCCTCTCACCGGGTGCTGGGTGTCCACAGTGTTGCCTGTTGCTGTCGTCTGGCTGCCCTGGCGGTTAGGCTTCTGAGTAGTTGGATCTCCACAGTCATGTTGGTGACAACAGTGAAGGAGACATCTTGTCCTTACCTTGTCCTCATCTCTTCCTTGGGAAGATGACTTACCCGAGAGTTCTTCAGGAAGCATGCCCAAGAGAGATTGAGGTCCCCGATGCCCTCAACCCCCAAGATATAATTTGTGTTCTCATGGATACAGACGCAAGACCGGTTGGAGTTTCAGACCAGAAAGCACTGTGGAATTATCAGCAATGTCTCTGTTTAATGTTACTTTGTTGAAATGCCTCTCCTTTCTATGCTCCAGTTTAAACTAAGAAACATCAGCATCCCCAATGCAGACACAGTGTGCACACTCAACTCTGTCTCTCTGACAAAGCTTACTTTCAACATGACACCCCTCTGACCTTGGAAATTATATCACACGAGTATCCATACAAGTATCCGGTTTCAGAGGAAGTCAACTTGGGAAGTACATGGTGATCTCCAAGAGGCACCATTTCACCTGGTCTGGATGTTATTTCCATGGTGACTTTAAAGCAAAAATCAAAGATCGCATTGGGGCTTCAGGGATGAGTGGGGAAAGTCACGGCTTGGTCTATGTGAGAACCGGGCCCTCTTACTTCCTTCTAGCAGTTTCTTGGGGGGTAAGACCCTCGCCCACTTCCCACCCTGCTCCCAGCTTCCTCCTTGCCAGGATGCGAACTGCTTCTCCTGAAACTGAGCCTTACATTGTTTGCATCAGGTATTTTGGTCATGGTGATAATAAAAGTGGTACAAATGAACAAGGTTAAGGACCTAAAAGCCTCAGGTGGGCTGAGACCTTGGGACAGGAAAGGCGACATAATTGATAACACCTGTGGAAGCTTCTGATAAGGCAACCCCACACCAAGCCCACTAGTGTCTACATACTTCCATACTGCAGGGGACAGACCTGCAGACGGAATCTTGAATACACAAGACCTCAAAGCCCGCCTCCACAGTGACACACCTCCTCCAACAAGGCCACACCACTACAGATACTACTTGAGAAGGATCAGGAGTGTGGCCTTCTTGGAGGAAGCGTGTCACTGGGGGTGGGCTTTGAGGTTTCCCAGTGGCTGTCCCTTCCTGCTGCCTGCAGATCTGGATGTAGAACTCTGGGCTACTTCTCCAGCATCACATATCCCCGAGTGCTGCCATGTACCTGCCATAATAATAATGGGCTCTGAAACTGCAAGCAAGCCCCAGTTAAATGCTTTCCTTTATAAGAATTTCCACAGTCATGGTTTCTCTCCACAGCAATAGTAACCATAACTAAGATGGAGGCTCAGCCTGACCCAACGGTCAGTCAGGGAACATGACCATTTCATGACATCCCAGCCAAAGAAGAGCCAGAGGAATGTGTCCCATCTGCCACCCTTTCCCTTCTCTGACGTCTGACAGCTACCTTCATCAACTAAGTCTGAGTGTTCAGCAGACGTAAGGCAGCCATGGAGACCAGTATCCTAAGTCCAGAGCACAGTGGGGAACACTGGACTGTAGAGGAGGGGGAAGATGAAGACACACAGAAAGATGTAATGTCAAATCCTTCACAAGATCATTCACACATATCAGCTTGGCCTCCTGCTCAGTTCCCAACTCTCATCAGAAGTAGAGAATTTAAATTCTCCTTTCAGCTCTGGTACATGGGATTCCAGAAGCCACTAAGGGCCATTCCAGACCAGGCTGGGGTGAGCCTTGAGAGCTGACAGCTGCTTGCTTGCTAAATATACCCAGGCCTTCCTTCCTTCTGTGTCTAGCATCTGTGTTAGCATGGCAATGGTGGCTGGCTCTTGAGCCTATTCCAGGGGATAAGCGAGCGGACTGTGATCCTATGAGTTATGCAGGCTCTGGAAGCTCATCCTAAGAAAGAGCCTGGGAAACAGAATGAGACGGTCATTCATCCGGCAGCTAGGTGGGTAGGCAACCAGCACGCTTTCTTGTTCCCGAGAAGACCTCAGCAGCTGGCAGCAGCTGGTGCAGTCCTCGGGCTGGTGGGCAGGTGGTTGGCAACTGCAGCAGCTCAGCAACGGGTCAGTTGCCAACAATTATGGAGATGGTAATGATTAGCCAGAAAGTCAAACTATGGAAAATTCCAAGGGCCCTATGCTGACAACAAACATACCGTGTCTTCCCTTCCTGCCTTGTGACAGACACACTCTGGTTTTCAACTCTTCCATCTACTTATGTTTCTTTGGGCCTCCAAGGCTAGAGGACAAGGCTAAGGAAGAGAGTCTCTTCCTTGGTGTTTTCTGGTATTTTCCAGGCTGAGAATGAAGAAACATAAAGGTGGTGTTCACCCTCAGTTCCCATCTCATGTGTCTCAGGTAGACCGGAATAAACAATAGTTTCTCCCTTTCATCCGCCCACTCTCACTCATTAAACTAGGACCTCCCCCAATTACTGATGAGTCCCAAATGTGCTCTACTGTATCATGTGTGATCTGGGGGAGGGAGGGAAGCCAAAGAGACCTATATTCCCAAATCCGTAAAAACCCTTCCCAGGCTGGAGAGGTGGCTGGGTGCTTAAGGGCACCCGTTGCTCTTGCAGAGGGTCTGGTTTGGGTCCCACCACCCACATGGTGGCTCACAACCATCTGTAACTCCAGTTCAGGGGATCCAGACTCCTGGTTGTGGCACACAGAGATACATGCAGGCAAATCACCCATACACATAAAAACAAACAGATAAAAAAATTCAAATGGTGACAACAACAACAAAGCAAAATGATTAAAAACAAAGGACCAAGCCAAGTGTTGGTGGCGCACGCCTTTAATCCTAAGACTCGGGAGGCAGAGGCAGGTGAATGAATCTCTGTGAGTTCAAGTCCAGCCTGGTCTACAGAGCTAGTTTCAGGACAGGCTGCTAATTTCTAGACTCTGTTGTAATCATGTTTCTAGCAAAAACAAAAAACAAATTCTTGCTATAAACACACACCTGGAGTGGGAAGGAGGGAAGTGTGGAGGGAAGGGAAGAAAGACAATGGAGGGCTCTGAGAGAGGGCCATCTCTCTCAGAGGGATTTGGGATTTGGGGTTCTGAAGGTGTAAGGTATAAGGCAGGGCTTAACTGGAACCTTCATTGTTTTATGACATCGTGTATTTGTTGTAATTTAAGAAAAGCGGCCTTCGAGGGAAAGACACCATGGGACAGGGTTCAAGCAGAGGAGTTTCTATTAGGGAAAGGGATCATAAAAAGGGGAAAGGGAAGGGGGAGACCAGCTTCTGGATACAGGAGCAGCAGGCGAGAGGAGAGAGGGGGAGAGAGAGGAAAGAAGGGGAGAAGGAGAGAGGGAGAGAGAGGGGAGAACAGAAAGAGGGAGGGAGGGAGAGAGAGAGAGGAGGATGGGAGGTGGGCAGGGCCCTTTAAAAGGGAACACAGTGCATGTGCACAGGTGGTGCTCTTAGTGGCTACAGCTGAGGGTGTGTCCTGTCAGAACCCCAAGGGCAGGCCAGACAGATACCTGAATACTAACAGAATTAGTTGCTGTTCTGTTACTATGATAAAATACCACCACCAAGGTAGCTTGTTTGTTTTGGGTTATAGTTCCAGAAGGACAAAAGCCCATCATTGTGGGAAGCATGACAGTGACGACCAGAGTAGGAGCTGGGACGTAACATCTTCTGCTGCAAGCATGAAGCAGAGAGGCAACCAGAAGCAAGACACAGCTTCAAACCCCCAAAGCCTGCTCTTAGTGACACACTCCCTCCAGCAAGGCTGTCCCTTCCCATTGCCTCTCCAAACAGCACCACCACCCGGAAACCACACATTCAAATGCCTGTGCCTATGAGGGAGGGACACCTTTAATCTCAGCACTCAGGAGGCAGAGGCAGGTGAAACTCAATGAGTTTGAGGCCAGCCTGGTTTGCAGAACTAGTGCCAGGACAGCCAGGACTTCACAGTGAAACCCCGTCTCAAAGAACAAAACTAATAAGGGGAAGGAGGGGAGGGGTGGAAGATGAGGAGCATTGGTGCAGGCGGCATCAGAGGCCATGCGCCTTACAGCAATGCCCAAACCACCTGCTCCTGGTAATTTCCTCGTTCAGATGCAGTGAGTCCAGGAGTCTCCGTGAGGTGCCCTTTGCACTTTATAGCCCTGACACTTTGAAAGTAGCGTGTCCTCCCTCAGCCTTCGTGTTCAGTATTTCTCAGATGGATGGAAATGGATTCCGTCAGATGGAATTTAGCAGAACTCTGACATCTAACAGAAGCATCCACACATTAGAACGGAGTTCAAACCCCAACTCTAGTACCTACCTGCTGTGCATCTTTGTGTACCTCAAAACCTTTTGGTCCTCATTTGCAAGCTGAGGGACTACACACCCATCCAACCATCCCCTGGGACAGTGTACAGAAGCAACTCACACAGGCCTGGCTCACACAAAATACTCAGCAAATGCCAGTTGTAGATTTCTTCTTCTTCACTGACTTATGTTTCCCAGGAAGTTGGTAAATCAAGGCATGCTAGTTTTGGGATCATTCTATACTTAATCCAGAACTAGGAGGTGCTGATCAATTTGGGTTTTGATAAAGAACAACAACAAAAATCTTTTGTAAATCATGAGCTGTCTTATTTCTTTAAAACAAGCTACATATACAGTTCTTGAAATTTTGTCTGTCAGCTTGAAATCCTAAAGTCATTCTTCTAATACAGATGGTTTTGCTCATGGCATTACTCAGTCTCCAAGGGGGGAGGGATAAAGCAAACAAACAAGCAAACATGCACAAAACAAAACAACAACAAGCCCCCACATGTTTCAGTTATGCATTGTGCTGTACTGTGTGGCAGAGTTGAAACATGAACCAGCAGGCCAACCACAAGGCTCAACTTGCCATCATCAGTAGTATCTAGGGTTGGGCATGGAGCTCAGGGGTTAAGTACTTGCTGAGCGTGCCTGAGGCCCTGTGTTCATCTTCAACACACACACACACACACACACACACACACACACACACACACACACACACACGGCATGTACCATTTTGTTTGTTTTTTGAGACAGGGTTTCTCCATGTAACTGTGGAGCCTGTCCTAGAACTAGGTCTGTAGACCAGGCTGGCCTCGAACTCACGGAGGTCCATCTGCCTCTGCCTCCCGAGTGCTGGGACTAAAGGCGTGCTCCACCAATGCCCGGCCTTCTGTGCCATTTTGTAGATAGATATTTGCCAGGATGCGGCATTCAGAATGGCACAGTGCTAGCTCCTGCAATGCTACCACTCCAAATTAAAAACAAAACAACCCTCCCACCCCCTGCCAACTCTGTGCATGCACAGAGCACACTTCCTTTCATAGAACATTCTGTCTTGGTCCTGCGACCAGCTCAGCCCAGCCTTTTCTCAGAATCTCCCTTTACAAAAACACAAAGGGCCTCCCTCCACTACTGCAGTCTGGTTCTTACCTCTGTCACCGGCCTTCAAAAGCCTTCAAGGCCTCAAGGTTCAGACTCCAGTTCCACAGAGTGTTCTTGGGCCAGTTATTATAGAAGGTCTACCCCTTCTGTGGATGCCTCACCAGCAGGGGCAGCATATGCCTCTCAAGGCTCTGTGAGGACTACTTGACTATGGGATTCCAGCTCTGCAAATCAGTGCATCAAGAGCAGTCATCGGCAGTCCAGGCAGAGTACCATAGGGCCCAGGTCAACAGTTCGCAAACAGCTAAAACTTCATCTCAACCGAGAACCTTACCTTTAAGCCAGATAAGGACACAGCTTCTGGGCTTGGACTTAAAAGAGGGGATTACTGGGGCCCAGATGCCTCCAAAGGGGAGCCCATCATTACAGGGTCCTTGCATCATAATAGAGGACATTTTCTTTTTTTAAATGTTTTATTATGTACACAGTGTTTTGTCTGCATGTATCCCTGTATTTTCTAAGAGACACAACTGCACGTGAGGCATGAAGCCAGTCCTGGAGCCCAGGGTAAATTGCTAGCTTTAGTAGTATTCTGCTAGCCGGTGAACTTGCCAGGCAAATGAACCAGGGTCAGTGCACCCAGGTCACTTCCTACAGAACTCAGGCTTCTGCACCGGGAGCCATGGCTGGATCCCTCTACAGTAACCCTGCACACCCCAACACCCCAACAAGAGCACATTTGTGTTGTTCACCTGCTTTATAGTAAAACCTGGTGGGAACCCGGGTTTGAACCCCCCTGCCTTCTGAACTCCACAGGATGAAGGTGTGACCCGGATAGCTTGCTTCCCTCCTCTGTCATTTACTGAGCCACGAGCCTGATTATCATCTGTGGTTTGTCTCCCGGCATATGGCAAATGCCCAACAAGATTCAGTTGGTACTTCTTGATAACCAACTGGTAATTTCTGACTATTTTGTTAGGTTTCCTTCCTCATTTAGTTAGCCTGGCAAGGCCAAGGCAGTGTGCAGCCAAAGGGCAGAATGTGTGCCAGAGGGGAAAGCCATAGGCCTCCAGAGAAGGCATTAGAGGACCTCCATCATGTCTACTTCTGACCTTCTTCAGCTTTGGGGTAAGGCACCCTGAGTTCCCCAGGCCAGTTCAGAGCCAGCAGCTATGGCCAAGACCAGGTACCCACAGGCCACAAGCTGTGGAATGTCACTGCCAAGGCCAAGGCTACATGTACACTTCACACAGCTTCTGTGTGCTCCACCCCCACCCCAGGAAGGACCACCTCAGGGTGCGCTGACCCAGGACCATGGGAGGGAGAAAAATGAGCCAGAAACACACAAGGTCCAGGCCCTGGGGAGAGAGTCAGGCCCTGGCTCCTCAGGGTCCTTTCTAGTCCATCACTTTTCTGAATCTACTCCCAGCTGGCTCTATTTGCGATGCTGTTTGCCAAGTCAGGTGGGGAGGCGGGCATGCATCGGGAGAAAACCTCCTTTTACACTCGTTTCCTAGATTTTGGCCACTCACACTTTCCACTCAAACAGCATTTTGAAGCATTGCTACCTTCCCCCAGGTTGCCTTCCAGCCACCCTCTTCACAGAAACATCCCTGAGGGAAGCTGAAGGACCACACCTGGTTTGGCAAAGGAGGACAGAAAGGCCCACCATCCTACCTGTCCTGCTCATCCCACGCACTGTGAGGACTGGCAGCGGTCTCTGTCCTCCACCAGCAGATAGATGGGCACAGGCAAGAGGATGTTTTGTAACTTTTGGCTGGAACTTTCAGAGGCAGAACAGGAAATGTCCTCTGGGACGCCTCCGGAGCTCAAGGAGTCATAGCGGGTCTTCCTGGAAGCTGTTAGCAAAATGGTATTTTCCTCTCCCCCTTCTCCCTCCCCTCCCCTCCCCTCCTTTCCCCTCTCTTCTCCCTCCCCCCTCCTTCTCCCTCTTTTCCCCTGAACCTCTCTACTCTGTCATGTCCTGAAAACTTTTTCCTCTGGGTAAACTTGGCTCCAGATCTATCTCCTTCTGAGAGATTTTCTCATGTTACAAAATTTAGTTACAAAAAAAAAAAAAAATCAGAGCTTTTTTTTTTTTTTTTTTTTTTTTTTTTTTTCTACTCTGAACTTTGTACTGGGAACATTTTTGGATTTTTTCTTTTTCCTTCACTGACTCTTTGGATTCCAAGAAAATGCACGCCCACATCCCCCTTACTGGTCCCCAGTCCCCTTCTTTCTTTCCGGTGGAAAAACAACAGCTGGTAGGGGACAACCCTTTAACTCTGAGCACCCAGCTGAGCCTTCTATTGGGGGACCACCCTGTAGCCTGTGTATAATGCAGTAGGAGACTGGGGTACCTAAGGAGGGCCTTCGGGGACAGAACTGGTTACCTTTCCCAACTTACTGTCTCCTCTGGGCCCCAGGGATGGGACCAGGGTGCCCTGGACTGAGGGGTCCATCAGAAGATCCGGTTGTTGGTAACCACCCTTAGCCTTTCTGTGATTGATCGCTCGCAGCCACGAACGAAACATTTACAACACCTGACTCTGCAAGGAAACCAGCAATTCTCACAGTACTGACTACTAGTACGTGCACTTGCAGACACGAAATAGACTATCTAGTCTGTTCAGTGTTTTAGCAGAAAGCAGGCAGTAGACTAATGATGTAAGCAAGACTGTAAGAAAAGGCATTTCTGACAATTTCATCGTATTAGAGATTTTCTTTAGGAAAAATTTTTATTAAATGTATTTTAGCTGATACATAAAGCCATAAACATCGTAATTTGTGGTAATGAAGCTCAACCCTTTATGTAACATTTAATTAGGGGCTGGAGAGATGGCTCAGTAGTTAAGAGCACTTGCTGCTCTTGGAGAGGATTCTGGTTTGGCTCCCAGCGCCCACATGATGGCTTCCAACTGTCTCTAACTCCAGTTCTGGAGGATCTGATGCCCCCCTTCTGGCCTTTGGGGGTACTGCACATACATGGTGTAGGGACATATATGCAGGCAAAACATCCACACCATAAATAATAGATCTTTGAAAAATTAAGTAATTTGGCACCTAGTCTACATTCTAATATATTGAACCACAGCACTTAAATAAACGTAGAACATACAGTTTATTTTTTCTCAAGTGATCTCTGGAAAGCAGTAGATATTCAGAGATTATTTGATATACAACACCAGACAAGTTTTAAAATATGTCTTCTGGGTGTAGCTCTGATAGGGTATGAACTTGGTACATCCAGAACCCTGAGTCCAATCCCCAGGACATACACACAAATAAATAAACAAATAAGTAAGTAAGTAAGTAAATAAGAAGATGGTTTCTGCCCCCAATTTAAGTACAAAATTTTATAGACTTAAAAAATGTGTAGCTCTTGGGACTGGAGAGAACACTGGCTGTTCTTCCAGAGGACCCAGGTTCAAGTCCCAGCACCCACATGGTAGATCACAGCTGTCTGTAATTCCAGTTCTAGGGGATCCAACCCCCTCATACAGACATACAAGCAGGCAGAACACCAATACATGTGCAATAAGAGAAATTTTAAAAAGATAAATAAAAGAAATATGTAGATCAGTAGGTACAGCCTTTAGGATCAGGATATGGGGCAAGGGCAATGAATGGCAAGCCAAATTAGTGCAGTGATATTTCCAGTTTCCATCCTCAGAGCAAGACTAGCTAGACTGGCCCCTTCTATTCAATTGTTAGACTCCTGTGTGTGTGTGTGTGTGTGTGTGTGTGTGTGTGTGTGTGTGTGTGTGTGCAAGCCTTCACGTGAATGTGCAGACCAGAGGTTGAGCCTATGTATTCACAAATTACCTGCACCTTGTTTTATGGAACAGGGTCTCTCACTGAGTTAGCTAGACTGGCTGGTCAGCAAGCCCTAGGATTCTCCCGACTCTGTCTCCCCAGTGCTGGGATTTCAGGCAATTGTATGCAAGTGTGCAAGTGAGCACACACACACACACACACGTGCACACACACGAGAGAGAGAGAGAGAGAGAGAGAGAGAGAGAGAGAGAAGAACCAGCGCTGATGAGAACGGGAGACTGCAGGAAGGAACACTTCTCCAATGATGACAGGATTGTAGGCTGTTGCAGCCACTATGGAAATTAGAATAAAGGTTCCTGGAAAGATCTAAGGTCAAAACAGCAATATGACCCAGCTTTGCTGTTTGTGGGTATATGCTCAAAGGAATTTGAGCCAGCATACCACAGAGATACTTAAACAATCATGCTTATTGCTGCAGGTGAACTAGAGCACGGAGGTTAGGGGACCGCGTGACAAGCCAGCCAGAAGAGAACAGGGGCCTCCGTGATATGCTGGGGCCATTCAATGTCAAACCATTTCAAGAATAAGAATGTGTTTTGAAAGACTTAATTTTACTAACTAATACACATGGGTTTGTATGAATGTACGCCATATGTGTGCATGCCTGTGGATGCCAGAAGAGGGCATCACACCCCCTGGAGCTGAGTGTTGGAAGGAAGAGAGACATCTTAGGTGCTCTTAAACTCTGAGCCATCTCTCCACTTAGAAATCATATTCTGGGGCCAGTGAAATGGCTCAGAGGACAAAGGTGCTTGCCACCAAATCCAAGTTCAGTTTCTGGAACCTACACATGGTGAGGGAGAGAACTGACACCCACAGATTATCCTCTGACCTCCACACATGCAATACAGCACATGCATGCACACACACAATTGTAATTTAAACAACTTTTAAAGAGTAGTACAAAATAATTTAAAAAATAAAAGCATGTTGTAGAGTTCTGGTGTCTTAGACTTACTATTGCTGTGACCAAAAGCAACCTGGGGAGGAGGCAGGAGCTGATGCAGAGGCCATGGAGGATGCTGCTCACTGGCTTACTCCCCCTGGCTGGCTCAGCCTGCTTTCTTATAGAACCCAGGACCATCAGTCCAGGTGTGGTCCCACCCACAATTGGCTGGGCCCTCCTACCCTACACGCTTGCCTACAGCCTGTTTTTATGGAGGCATTATCTTATTCGAGGTTCCCTCCTCTCAGATAACTCTAGCCTGTGTCAAGTAGACATAAAATTAGCCAGCACATTGGGAAATAGTAAAGAATACTTTTTCAATATATTGATTTTTTATAGTCTAAAACTTTACTGTAAGTATTTATTATGTTTATGGCACACACTTTTTAATCCCAGCACTCAGGAGACAGAGGCAGTCGGATCTCTGTGAGTTTGAGACCAGCCTGGTCTACAAGAGCTGGTTCCAGGACAGCCTCCAAAGCCACAGAGTGACCCTGTCTCAAAAAAGCAAAACAAACAAACAAACAAAAATTTCTAGTAGACACTATAGTGTCTTTTAAGTAAAGAATCGTATCATCTGCAAATAGAGAGAATTTTCACCCCTTCTCATTGTCATGAGTCTTTGCCTTCCTCTTGTCTAATTGATAATTGCTAAGACTTCAAGCACTACATAAAGCAAGAGAGATGGTAGTGGGCATCCGTGTCTCATTCTTGGTTTTTAAAGAGAACGTTGTCTGATTCCACTTAATACAATGTTGGCTATAGATTTGTTATACATGTGCTTTATTATTTTGAGGGGTATTATACCTATTCCTAATGTCTCCAGGACATTTATCATGAAGGCGCGTTGAACTTTGTTAAATGCCTTACAAATCGGTCTAGTTTTCTTTTCTCTTTTCTTCCTTTGGGCATCATAATAATGCTGGCTTCGAGGGAGTGACTTTGATAGGGTTCCTGTACTTCCTAGTTTGTGGAATAGTTAGGAAGAACTGGTCCCAGGTATTCTGTGAAGGTGTCATAGGCTTGAGCAGTGAATCCGATGGGCCTGGCCTTTTCTTTGAAGGAGGCTTTTGGTTACAGAGCCAAACTCCCTGCTCATAATGAATCTACCTAAGATTCATTGCATCATGGGCTGGGGGAGATGGCTCAGTGGTTAAGAGTGCTGGCTTATCTCCCAGAGAACCTGAGTTCAATATCCAGCAACCACACAGTGGCTCACAACCATTGATAGTGGGAACTGATGCCCTCTTCTGGCATAGAAGTGTACATGCAGCTAAACACTCATTTACATTATAAATAAATACATCTTTTTGAAAAGAGTCATTGCATCATAGTAAACCTGGGGTTTATTGTGCTGAATGATACATATTTAGAAATTCCCCTATGTTCTGTACTTCATCGGCCTCAGTTGTAATGACACCTCTGACCTCTAATTTTGTTATTCATGTCTCTCCCTTCCTCTCCCCCAATCCCTCTCTTTTGTTAGCTCAGTTAACAGGGAAATGGTGAAACTGGCACTTTATAGAGTGTATGCCCAGGGTTTTCATTATTAGTGTTGATGTTTTACTTGATACGACTGTTACAGCACAGCACAGATGATACAGGAGTAGTTCCATCCTGGGCCCTGGAATATCAATTATACAGAAAGGAAAGAGAATTCAGCTGTCCTCCGAGCCCTTCACCAGGACAGTGAATTCTTGGTAGACAGATGTCATTCTCAACATGTCCAGTAGATGGTGTCATTTCTGTTTCAGAAGAAACCAGCTGTCTTACTGTTCTTTGCTTTTGAGGACCACAACCATGGACCGTGTCTTCTCCATGAAGTACCTACCAGGCATGTAGGTCAGAATTATGCAGTCGAAGCATGTGATAACCCAGGTGTCTCCCCTAAGCAAAACAACCTTAGGTTCATAACTTCATCTCTCTAGACCCCTCATCTACAGGGTCCAAAGACTGAAGACTCTCTAAGTTCAGACCACCCTGATTCTGCTGGGTTTGGTGGAGCAGATCTATAATCCCAGAATTTGGAAGACAAAGACAGGAGGATCCAGGATTTAAGGTCAACCTTGGATACATACTGTGTAAGGCCAGCTTGAGCTAGCTAGCAATATGAGACCTTTAACACACACATACCTGGTGTGTGTGCGTGCGTGCGTGCGCGTGCGTGTGTGTGTGTGTGTGTGTGTGTGTGTGTGTGTGTGTAAACATCCATTGACTCACTGGGCACTTGGACCAGCCTTGCCCTACCTAAGTTCCACAAGGGTCTACTGAGTGCTCAAATCCCTATACAGCAAGAGAAAAAGGCTGTGTCTGTCCACAGGGTGTTCCCCTCTTCTAGAGGAGGTTTTGAGTATCAAAAAGTATATTTATTTTGTGTCACCTTTTCAAACTCCGAAAGACTCAGAACCCTGAAGCACGTCTTGCCACTGGGTAAGAGCTGCTGGGTGGACATGATGTGAAGGGGGCTCTGGCATGAGGACGGAGCTCACCTGCAGGACTGAACACAATGCTGAACCTTGATGGCTCTTTTGTCCCCTAGCCACTGTAACGGAGCCTGCAAAGTTGAAGAAGCCCAGAAGGACACAAAGCAGAGTCCCCGTTGACAAATTCACATCATGACCCTCAAGCCACCATCTATAGGAAGCACCTCCTATGTCCCAGGTACATTGAGAAGTAATGGCCTTGGAGCCTCCTTCTGAGCCTATTCCACACTTTTAAAAAAGATGTATTTATTATGTAAAAAGTGTTCTACCTGCATGTATCCCTACAGGCCAGAAGAGGGCACCAGATCTCATTACAGATGGTTGTGAGCCACCATGTGGTTGCTGGGAATTGAACTCAGGACCTCTGGAAGAGTAGCCAGTGCTCTTAACTGATGAGCCATCTCTCCAGCCAGATCCTATTCCACACTTATGGGATAGACTAAGGAGCTTTGCTCAGGTTTGGGTGAGAGGGATAGAGATGTACCAGGTGAGGCAAAAGAAGGATCCAGAAGCAGCTGTAGAGGTCTTGCTGAAAGGAAATAGGAAGGCCTGGCTCTCGGGCAGCTCAAGCCATGGGTCTTTCCCACTCGTCCCTAAAGTTCCAATACTAGCTTTGATTCTCACGCTGGAAGTTTCACTTATTTAAAACTTGTGCTGGGTATGTTTGGAATAGCTATGATTAGAACGGAGCCCTCATTTGGGGGGCATCTCTCTATCCTCTGGAATGAATAGCAAGAGGGCCTGGAGCTCTGAGGCCCATTTGATGATGCTTCAGTAGATGGCAGAGACTGGTCCTGGCCACCTCAGTCTCCTGGCTCACTCCCAACCCATGCCAGGGCCATAACCAAGGCCTTGTGACTCGTCAGACGTCCCAGAGTCTACTGCTTGTCTCTTTATCTTGCACATGCAGTTCCTGGAACCGCCATTGCCTCTGGCTTCTTTCTGGAGGGTTTAGTTCCTGTTAGTCCTTCTGTATAACCCAGGGCTGATTTGTGCCTGATATCTGCCCTCCCCTGACATTTCTGTCACAGTTGAGTCATCCCTGGTGACCCTGTGAACATGTCTGTTACACCAACAAACTCAGGGATGGAAATGTCACGTCAGTTTTTTCCACCCCCCCCAATACCACAGAGTCACTGCTACATCCTGAGGCCCCCACCCTTCACAGCCTTAGCTACCCAGGCTGCTACAAGGTTCTCAACAAATGTAGGTGGGCCGGATGATTGGTGGGCAGGAGATCAATATTACTACACCTAGGAGAGGACTCTGACCTCGGGGAGGCTCCATCAGGCTCTTCCCGTTAGGAAATAACCTAAGTCTACCCTGCCCCAGGAAGACATCTAAACTTACTCACTGTCCCATGCTTGCCCATCTGACCCGCTCCTTTACCCTGGGCAGAGGCTGTACTTATGGGAAGCACACTCACAGTCCCAGCCTAGGGGCCAGCTCATGTCTGTCACCAGCCAGCTGTGTGGCCATCCACTGTCACAGTAAAGTCCAAATCCCCACTTCATTAGGGCAACAAAGAAACTGAGCAGCTGGACTCTCAAGTTCCTTTTCTTCTTTTTCTTTTTTCTATTTTTTTTTTTTTCCTTTTCCCAGTGCTGGGGATGAAACTTAGGGCCTTGTGTGTGCTGGGTAAGGATTCTACCACTGAGCCATAGCAGGGCCTGAAGCTCCTTGTTCTGATATCATGTGGACTTGAGTATACCAAGCTATGAGTCTACTGAATACCAATGACATCTGCATAAACTTGCTCATTCCTAAAAACAGGACCTGTACAGAGACACAGATGGTGTAATGACATAATGACATCAGCAGTGTGATTCGGCAGCTGGAAGATAGTCAGAGAGAACGTTTCTACTGACCCATCCCTTTTCTGTCTTTAGGAAGTCCTGTTTGGAGAGCTAGGCATGTAGCTCAGTTTGTAAAAAGCCCTGAGTTTGACCCCCCCACATTGAGGGTGTGGTGATGCATGCCTGCAAGCCGAGTTTGGAAGGGAAGATGGGAGGAAGGAAGGGAAGGAGGGCGGGAATTCATTTTGAAAATTCAGGTCCTCAGAGTCCCATTGAGTTACCTTACGACTGGGATTTTAAGGCTAACTAGGAGCTCATCAGAAGTTTCAACTTCTTTGTGAGAATCCTGTAGCAACAATTGACTGACTGTTTGACAAGCCCCAGTGAGACCTGCAAACTTGATAAAGCCAGGAGTAGGTACTCTAGGAAAATTTCTCCTGCCTTGATAGTTTCTCTCCTGACCATTATCAGAAACTCACACACTTCTACAAAGCAGAATTTCTATTTCAGCGTCCGGCCAGCTCTTCTATCTATGGGTTCCATACATATGGGTCCAAACAAAGGCTGATAGAAGAGACCACTTCCATCTCTATGGATGACAGGAAGCCTTCCTGTGTCATAGTTCCCTAAACAACGCAGTCTGACAATTAGACTCAGCATTTGCAGGGTATTAGGGATCTTAAGTGGAGATGATCTAAAGCACATGGGAGGACACGTACAGGCTAAATGCAAACCTGGTGTGAGCATCTGCAGTTGGAGCATCTGGGGGAGGATGGGAAGAGTCCTGGAAACAATACTGCAGATGCTGGGGGTGACTAAACTCAGCCACACATACCAACCACATAGAAACCGGTCTCTCTTCTTTCCCACACTGACCCTCAATCCATCCGTAAGTCTTGTTCCTCTTCCCTCAGCTCTAGTCCCAATCTGCACAGGCCCATCACATCTAGTGACACAATTCAAAAGAAAGTCACTGTGCCTGTCTTTCGTCAGAATGGCCCCACCCCTCTTCCTGTTCCCCAGAGAGCAGCCAGAACCACCCTCTGTAGTTTAAGCCCCAGTGGCTTCCCCGTGTTAGTGTGGGATTCATCAAACTCCCTATGATGGCTTGACCTGCCCATCTCCTTCAGCCTCGCCTGTCAGGTCCCTTTCTGACCCTCAAGTGCACCCAGTACCTTGCTACTTCTGTGTCTCCAAATATATTATTGCTTCCCTTCTCACATCGCCACCTAACAGGGACCTTGAGCAATGGTACAAATTGGTCATGTATAGCATATCTCTAAGAACTTATACAAACAAACAAAAAAACCACCGAAAACAGTTACATAAAAACATGTTCTTTGTTCCTATCAAGGCAAATTCTCCCTAATGACAAAACAGAAAAGTCTGTGCTAAACGTATGTTAGGAAAATTGAACAACTGAATTCAATTATTACTGTGCATGTCTGAGTGCACTGGATTTTTGTTAGTGCAACTTGAATGAATAATAAAATGGAGACATGCATTATTTATAATACAGTGTACATTTATTTTGCAGAGGTACTTTCCTTTAAGGGAAATCACTAATACGAGCACCATCAAATCATTTATGTCCTATGAAGGTAAGTTATAAAGAAATTTAAAAATGTATTGTCTCAATGTGTACAGAATTTAAATATTTTGTCACTTAAAATATAATGAACACAAGCCTGAAGTTAAAATGTTTTTTAACATATGCTTTCAAAAAAGCTACTTTTCTCAAGTATTCTAAATTATTTATAATTACATAAATGCATATCCAAATGAGTTATGAAATTTTGTAATAATTACTTAGTAATTATTGAAAAAACTACTTGAGAATTCAACTAAATTACATAAAATAGTGCTTTTATTGTTTTCTTGTGCTGGGAATTGAACCTGAGCCTCATTCTACATTAAGCTATAGCCTCAGTCTCTCTAACAGTCTCAATCCTAGTGTGCAGTACCCATCTAGCTGTTAAGGTTAAGAATTGGTACGTTTCAAGCATCTTATACTTATCAAATTGTTTCACGTTACCACTGTAAAATGTTGGTCATTCTGTGTGCACAGGCTGCAGATATTGCTGCAACCTGAGAGGGGAGAGGGAAGACGAGGGGGGATGTGAGGAACTACAGGGTGCGATGCTTTGTTCAGCCCACTGCACAGATGTTATCCGAGAAGGAGTTCTGGGTGCATTAGTTTGTTCATCCTCTTACCTAAGCACTCCAACCACGTGACCTGGTGTTTGTCTCAACTATGGCCAACCGCAACCCACAACACTGACGCATGTGGATGAGACAGTAGAGAAACGTCTGCCTGTAGTCTGAACAGGATGGGTAAACAAGGATGCCGGGAGCCTGTAAATCCCAGGGCCCAGGGTGTGGCCTCTAGTGCTTTGGCCAAAGGTAACTGAGTTTGTAAGGTCACATCTGTCTTCTTACTTGGGACTTTTTACCCCCCTTCGAGACAGGGTTTCTTTGTGTAACCTTGGCTGTCTGAGAATGTTCTGCAGGCCAGGCTGGCCTTGAACTCACAGAAATCCTTCTGCCTCTGCCTCCCTCCCAGGTTCCGGAATAGGGACTTCACTTAGGACTTTCAAGCAAGACATCCCTGGTATATTTGAAACAACTAAAAGTGGTATTCGTCTCGCCTTCCCCAATTATCTGTATCCTGTTGTGTTCAATGTTGTTAAAAAGCGGTTAACCCTACCTGAAATTACATCAAGTCTCATTTGGGGTTTGTTTGGAAACAGGGTCTCAAACCAGGGATCCTCCTGGCTCAACCTCGCGAGTTCTGAGACCAAAGGCTGCTGTAGAAATGATATTATATGTGTGCTGTCTCCCCCTCTTTACTCAACATGTGTTCTGTCGTACTTGTCTGACCATTTGGCAATAATCAGACACTTGAGTAAAATTTTAGGACTGACCCATGCCTTTCTGCTTGCTCACTGCCTACTCCCTTGAGAGCTTCTACGGAACACTGATGTGAGAGGTGCCTCATTAGTCACTGGGAGCCAGCGCACCATCTGGAACTGAAACCAGACTCTTAATAAAGTAAAACTTAGGTTTTCCCCTAGCTGCACTGGGTGTAGATGAGACTCAGAGGGCCTAGGGACCGCTTCAGCATCCCAGCCTCCTGGGCAAGCGCGCATTTCTTCCTCTAGAGGGCGCCGGCCGCCTGTATCTGGGCATTTGGCAATTGGATTCAGGGGATGTGAGTGACCCCACGCCACACCGGAGACATTCCAGCCACACCAAGATCGGAATACCAGTTCCATAAATCCCATGAGCTTCGTGTTTCTGGAAAGTCCGGAACATTTTGCTTGATTCCTTTCAGGAAGCTATAGGGCCGAGGAGACCCTGACACCTTTTCAGCCTCCGTGAGGTGGGCGTTTTGGACTAGAAAGATGAGGGCATGCTGTCCTGCACTACAGCCTGCAAGGATGTGCCAGAACTCACCTCCCTCCTTAGTGCTGGGGTTTGTGGGGGAACCAGTGCCCCAGTGCTGTAAGGACCAGACCCCTAAAGCACCCAAAACTTCAGAAGCCAAGCCAGGAGGCCATTTCTGAGCACGCCCCAGACCCAAGACAAAAATCATGAACTGCTTAGAATCTCGCGATTTCTGTCCTGCAAACTTTTCTTCCAGATACTTGTTTATTTATTTATTTTAGCATCTCCAAATGGTAATCATTTGTGAATTAAGTGGTGTTTATCCTCCTGGCTATGAACTCTAATCAAGTGCAGGGGATTTTTCCTCCCCTGGTCTGCACCGTTCTTATTCCTCAGGAGCCATTTGTCTCCCTTTTATTGTTGTTTTCTTCGTTGGCTTCCCTTTCAGCCAGACAGCCTTAATAACTGTCAGCCATCACATAGAGCGGTGGCAGCCACCCCCACAACGGGGACCCAGCAGTTTCCCAGAGCCTGAATCCTCTGGAGCCATGACTTCTTTTGTTTTCTTAGCGGACTCCAGCTTTGTTTCTTGGCTATCCTTGAATGAAGAAAATGTTAAAACATTGTGTGTCTGCTTGGCTTTGTATAGGAAGGAGCAGTAAACAGGAAGTCTACTACAAAAAAAAAAAAAAAAAAAAAAAAAAAGTGATCAGTCAAATGAGGCTTCCAGCTTGACTTAACCTCCACTCCCTGGTCCCCTTGGGGGAAGAGGGACTGCATTAATCAGGCCAAGGTAGATCTGCAGGGAGGCCTGGGACAGCCAGAGAGGAGAGTGGGTGCCAAAGACCTGCCAGCATGGGAAGAACAATATGGCCCCCAGGCCTGCATGAAAACCATCGCAGCCAAGTTGCAAAGAACACATGACAATCTTTTACATTGTCCTAGAGTGGGCTGAGAGGCCTCACTGGGAGCAGAGAGCTCAGTTGCCTGGCATTCCAGCCCTACACTTGGCTGCTCCTGTTGTATTCAGGGCTGTCACATTCACAGTGCGCCACTGAGATTCCCACTAGGTCTCCATACCAGTGTCTGAGAAACTTCATACCCTTAGCCACCAGCCAGGGCTACGGTCCTGGCTCAGCTTGTTCCCTCCTGAAGAGGAGTTGCATCGGTTTAGATCCTGGTCCATCCTGCCCCGGAATCTTTCTGGGATCAGTATTCTGGAAAACTAAGGGGGCAGGGGCTTGGTGTGCAGCTCAGTGTTAGAGCACATATTTAGCATGCTTTGATCCCGGTGTCCATCCCCAGTATAAAAATGTAAGGCAGGAGGGAAGGAGAAATCAGAATAAGAAATGGGAGGAGCTGTAGGATTGGTTCTTTGACATCTTAGCAAGAGTATAGGGAAAGGGTGTGTGCCCAAGAAAGAGGTAGATCTAATGGTGTCTCTTTTCACTCAGAAACTCTGAATGGGCAGAATTTAAAACAAAACAAAACCAAAAGGATGCAGGATAACAATGAAATGGTTTCAAGTCTGAAGGGCAGAAAGACATCTTGAGAACAGTTTCTAAGGCCACCTGGGAATGTAACACATAGGATACTGTGATTCATTGTGACTCCCTCTCCCAGCCTTGGGGACTTGTTAGACTGCCATGCAAACCTCTGCTTAGAAATGGCTGAGTCATGTCTCCACAGCAGACATTCTCAACTGTGCACAATGACAGCACTCTCAGGAAGGTGTAGGAGAGGACACCCATGTCCATGGGCATAAAGCAGCAGAGGAATGTCGCAGCTCTGACCTGACCTACATGCCCCTTAGCTAGAGATGCTGCAGAAGGCAAGTTTTCCAACAGGGGGCACTCTTGTGACCAGAACAGAGTCAGAGGTGTTGACTAGGCAACTGGCCTAAGGTTTCTATTTAAGCGAAGGTCCATCTTCTAGAAGCTCTCCTGCTGTCTGCGCTCTGGGTTTCCATAATAATACAGCTTTCAGGAAGGAGCCATTGCTCTTTTCCAGTTGCAAAGGAGCTCTCCAATGGGCACAGACCTTTCTTATTCAGCCTCTGAGTAGTTTCTCCATCTCCCAGAAACCATCACAGAAGTTTAGAAATCAAACCCAAGCTTTAGCCCAGGTGAACACTTACATAGTAGGTGCTGATGTGGGGGAATGACCCAGGCAAACTCTCTGTCTCAGACAAACTAAGTCCTTTCCAGTGGACCCAACCCATTGACCTGGATGGTAAGTGGGCCCCATCCATCACTGGGAACTTTTGCCATCTATCTAGGCTAAGACTGACCTACCATATCACATTATGGCAGCCAAGGCAGGATTGTCCCTTTCGTGTAGCCTAACTCACAAGATGTACAAATAGGTGAGGCTAATATCACAACAGAGGGCATGAAGCCATCCTGGCACCCAGGAACTCAAGCTCCAGTATCTGTATGAAATTATGACACTTGGTTTGATAGTATCTCATATTGCTACACGGCTTTTATATTTGTTTGTTGCTGGACCCATAGCCTTATATATTCTAACCATAGTTTCTACCACTGAGCTGCACACATTGTTTCTGCCTTTGTATCGTCTTTGTATCTATTACACAATAGACCATAAACTCTTTTTTGAGTAATACACACACACACACACACACACACACACACACACACCCTGTTACTGAATGCTGCAGTAAGGATGATGTATAGGAGTAAATATAACTGCAATTTGCAATAGTTTGTGTGGGGAGCCATCTGGATGGGCTAGACTAGGGAGGCATCCAGGGAGATAGATACAAAGGGCAATTCACAATGAGAACACTGCAATTCCTTTTCTTCCCTCTACTCCTTTTGGCAGTACTGATTAAAGTGTACATGTACCCTATAGAAAATGTATAAAGTTAAGACAGTTATAAGCAGTGTACGGTGTCAGGGGCCTGCATTGCTTGTGAGATAGGAAGTAGTAGCATGAATTTGAAGCCAGCTTGGGCTACACAACAAGGCCCTGTCTTAAACATCTGGAAAGGAAGAAAGAAAAATACAAAGAAGAAAACTTAAACAGCAGGCAATTTGACTTCCAGAATCACATGGAACACAGATTATAATGCGTGTACTACATGCTGCAGAGTCAGAGACCCACAGGTGAAGGACTTGTAGTTTTGAGACGGTCTCTCTGAGGGAGGACATCAGAGCAGACCTAAATAAAAAGCAGGGCTAGACGGGTGAAGAGAAAGAGCATAATATGCAGGTATGTGTTAAAGGGCTCATCTGCCTGTCTGTCTGTCCTGCCTGTCTGTTGGTCTATCTCTGTGCTAGGGGTGGAACCTAGCTCCTCATTGATGCAAACCAAGCACTCTGTCACTGGGACACACTCTTAGCCCACAGGACATATATTTTTTAAAGGTATCTCATGATTCTCATACAGATATATGAGAAACACCTGCCAGAGGTTTTATTTAATGTATCATTTATGGGGAAAAAAAAACAGTACAAGGTGGTGGCTGATTCAGGAGAACTGAAAGGACCACATCTCTTGAGGTCCGTCAAGAAGTGAAAATAGAAACAGATGCCAAATTAGGTGTTGGAAGACTGCGTGTCCCTCCACTAGACAGAACCAGTGAACAGAAAACAACCATTGGTGCTGTTCTCAGGGACTAGCACCTCACAGGGTTGAAAATCAGTCAGAGGATATGAATGATGCAGAGGGCAGAGCTGGGCCAGCTAGAGATAACCTCTTCTATTACAAAGCCTGTCACAGTCTCTCCTGACTTATGCAAATATCACTGGGAAGAAAACCCGTACTAGAACTCAGGGGTGTGCTAGCTTGTCATGAGCCAGGAAAAGAGTGGATTGAGAAATGCATTCATTCACATTCCTGGCTGGCTTTAAAAAATCTTTTAATTAATTACTATTGATTGTTACTAGTGTCTGGGCCCCAGAGGACAACGTTGTGGAGTTGGTTCTGTCCCTCCCCTCCCACCGAGGTAGTCCCTGAGTGCAAACTGTAGCCAGCAGGCTTGACTTGTTGGGTGCAAGCACCTTTAGCCATCTTGCTGCTCCCACAGCTAGCTCTTTTTCTTCTTTCTTTGGTCAAGGTAAATCTTTCATATTTTTCCCTCTTAGAACCCCCCGCCCCAAGGACGTTTAAGGTTCATAGCAGAACTGGGGGAGACTAGAGATTTCACACGAACTCTCTGCTCCCAGGCTGCCCACATCCCCAGGATGAACCCAGATTCACATTCTGACGACTTACACAACGTCTGTGGCTTATGAGAGGCTCTGCTCTTGTGTTTGTAAGTCCATAGGTTTTGTATAACAGCACACATCTACCAAATAGTGCCATAGCAAACTTCCACTGCCCTAGCACATTCGCTCTGCCCTGTCTGTGCAGGACTCCTCTCTTCCTATTTCCTCCCTTAACAGGGCAGAACAAGTACTTCCCCTACACAATCAAGCATCTTCTGAAGTGGGAAGCCCGGATGAAATATTATTTTTAAAATGTTAACAAATTTCACTTTCAGTTTAAACACAGGGGAAAACATCCAAGGTACCGACAGAGTTTTGAGATGAGCCAGCAGGTCATGTGACAAAGAGTGGCAAGAGGTGTAGGGTAAGAGTTGCCGGAGAATGTTGAGTTCTGGCTTTATCTAGTGGAAAATGACTCCAGGGCATTGAACTCACTCGTGTGTGTGTGTGTGTGTGTGTGTGTGTGTGTGTGTGTGTGTGTGTGTTAGCTGGCCAACAAAGACCCAGGGATCTACCTGGCTCTGGTTCGCCATACTGGGATCACAAATGCATGTGACCATACTTGGCTGTTTGGCCTTTTAATTGTGAGTGTTAGGAATTAAACTGATCCTCACTTGTACAAGGCAAGCGCAGAACCAACTGAGCCATCTCCTGGGTTCCCATTCCCTTTGGAGACACTTGGAAGATGATGTCTTTGAGGAACAAACTAATTGGAGGAAGAAGACACCTTTGTTTGGGGCCTCAGTCTGTGAGATATCTGTAAAGCACAGGAATGAGGAAGCAGGTAGGATCCCAGGTAGATCTGGGATCGCCAGCAGAGACAGGACAGTTCCACCCAGGACAGGGTTGCCTCCCGCAGAGGGGAACTAAGTTTTTCAGGGCACCCTGCACTTGCATTCAGAATGGAGAGCTTGGCAAAGGGAAAACTGGGGAGAAAAGGCTGGGGAAGTGCATACAGAAGGCTGTGCAATTAACAAAGTCCAGTACTGCCAGGAGGACAGAAAAGATTAGAATGGAAGGGGCAAACATTGTCTTTGGCCAGAAGAAAGTCATGGTGACCCAGTGGAGAGACATTCTGACAGAATTATGAGGCTGGAAGTCAGTGGTTTAGGAATCAGGAGCGGGAGGCATCAAGTGTCCACCACAACGTGGAGGATTTTTGGCAGCAAATAGAAGAGACGACAACGAGGAGGTGAGTAGGACATGGTTCATTGTCCAGCCCGGCAGCTCCTATTTGCCTCTCCACACCCCTGACCACATATCCTCGCTTAGTTTTTAATCCCAAATCATCTTTTTTTTAAACTTCAGAGGCTTTTATGTAGCCTCTTTGACCATGAACTGAACGGAGCCTGGCACATAGTATACTCTCGGTAAGTGCTGGCTAGGATCCCTTTTATTATTGGATGAATTGATAGTTCTTAGGGACAAAATATACAAACAAAAGGACACATACAAGACGTACAAACATGAGTGGATACAGTGAGAGTAGGAAGAGAGAAGCCAGGGGTCTGTGGTCAGCAGGGAACTAGAAGTACAATAGGCCATTTCATCTTTCTTGGACTAAATTCTAGATCTGGGCTTCCTGCTTTTGCAGGAGATGTGCTACCAGTGCCTGGGAGACTCTTCTCAAGGGTTTGGTTCATTCATAGCTTTGAGTCAGTCAGAGTTTTAGATCCATCCCCCAGCCCCGACACAGAAACACACACACCTACACACACACACACACACACACACACACACACACACACACACACACTCAGAGAGAGAGAGAGAGAGAGAGAGAGAGGGAGAGAGAGAGAGAGAGAATTCCCAGAGTTCAAGACTGGGAAAGAGCAAAAGGGACAGAAGTAAACACCAAATGCAGACATCAGCAGCAAGGGAGGCGAGCACGGGGGGAGCTGAGCAGCCTGAGTGCAGGAGTGGACCGTGAGTGAAATCCATCGGCAGAGGATCTGGGCAGGGATGAAAGCCTAGCCCTAGAGAGAGAGTTCCAGTCACTTCCCAGTTCCTGTTAGAAGAATATGAACCAAGAAGCAGAGGTAGGGTCTGTGATACCTGTAGCAAGGAGCCAAACAGCCCCTCATCCCCAACTACTAGTGTGTGGGAGGGTGTGGAAGCTGCAGTTTGCTTACACTGTGCATTGTTGATTCATCCATTCACTGGCCAGAAGTGGAAAATGACCAATTGCCTAACTAGCTTAAAGACACTTATTTCTAAAGATTTATTTTAAAATTTTATTTATGTACATTGTACTCACACGTGTGTATACCATGTGTGCGCAGGTACCCATGGAGGCCAGAACAGGGCATGTGATCTAGAACTGGAGTTACAGTTGATCATGAGCTATTTGACATGGGTGCTGGGAACCGAACTTTGATCCTCCATAAGAGTGGAAAGTGCTCTTAAACCCCTGAGCTGTCTCTCTAGGCCTCTGTTTATTTTTGAAATAAGACTCCACTTAGGAAGTCAGGAGAGCATCAAATTCAAGATGATCATCCTGCCTCACTAAACTTCCTGAATACTAGGATTATGGACTATGGAAGCTTCCTGTGCCACCACACCCAGCAGCTTCCATAGGTCAACAGCTTTGGTAGAGTTTGGTCTCCAATGGGTAACCACGGAGATACACGACCCAACCTCTCTTGGATGGGCCACTCAGCACACTTCCAAATAAGCTGACTTGGCACTACAGTGACCCCTCAGAAGGCTGCCTGCCTGAGATGAGGTGAGCTCCAAGGGCAGGCTCTTACACAGCTCAGCTTTTCATCTTCATGACCCTCTTCCTTCTACAGAATTGGCTGGCTGGTTTCGCACCAGTGGCAGTAGCGCTGGTCTGGACAAAGCTGGCCACCCCATCACTTGACTGTCTAACTGGGCAAAGCAATGCTACAAGAACAAAGTCTAGTGTAGAGGATGCCCACAAAATAAGATGCAAGCCCCAGAACTCCTCAAGCATCCAGATGAGCCAAGTCAGTCAAGATGGATAGAAACAACCAGTTGTTTTGGCATCTGATGGACATGGCTGTTTGAAAGGTCTAATGTTTGAAACTCTCCAAACTGAGCTCAAACAGCACGGAAACTGTTGTGTGTGGAAACTGCCAGAGTGAGTAGGGGGGCAGAGGGACAATGCCAAAAGAGAAACTTTTCAGTTCCTTGCTTTCAAAAGCACGCACAGTGCCATATGTCATGAGGCAATACTGTCTCTGTATGGAGGTGCCATGGCTAATGGAAGCAGTGACTGCATAACAAATGCCATCTCAGTCACCAATTCCAGGCAAAAGATCCGTTAGAAAGAACAAAAGGCTGGACAGCTAAGAATCAGGGCAGCCTAAACCAGAGGAAGCTGCCCTCCTCCGTTGGGAACTTTTCTGTTTCAGAGGGAAAATAAGTTTGCACGTGGTCCTGAAGCGACACTGTTACCATTAACAAACACCATCTGGATGTCAAGAAAACTCAAGATTTTGTTTTTAACAAATTGGTACGGAAAGCAAGTTCCAGACAGGCAGCCTTGAATGTCATAAGTCACCCACAGGCCACTGATAAATAAACAATCTGAAAAAATCTGCTGTTGAGTGACAGGAGAAGCATGTTGTCCTCCTCTTTATTTAAATCGAAAGGCTAAGGTCAGATGTGAGCAAGTGCATGGAAATTGTGGTGATGCATCTTCAATAAGCTTCATTCTCTGGGACCCAATAGGCAGAATTTATCTTCCAAGACTCCCCATTCCCATCACACCTCCAACAAATGGGGGTAACAGTCCAGTAGGAGATAATGACTTAATGGTTCTGCTAGCCTTCTCCCACGCTGCCCAGCTCTTCCCCGGTCTTTGCACGCTAGCAGAGCTTTCTGACAATAATGCCCCAAAAGGAATTGTCTCCCAGATGAGAGCTGAAGGCAGCAGCCTTCCAGGCAGGTTGGGGAGGTGGTGCATTTGGGGAATTGGTACCTCCCAAATCCCCAATCTTCAGACACATAAGCAGCCCCTGCTTTGAGGCCAGCTGCTGGAACTTGCCTTCCAGGCCTCTCATCCCCTGCTATATTCCTGCAGGTGTGAGCAGGCACCTGGGTAAGAGCATTGCTTTCCCATTCAGTAAGGGAGCATGTAATTTTCTGTGTTATTGCCTAAGACCAATTAATTCATGCTTTCCTTGGGTAACTGGGTGAAAAACAGACTTCATGTGTAATTCTCCATACTTGGTCCCTGTCTACATGTGACTATTTCCAAATAAATTTCCCAACCAGAAGATCTCAGAGTCCCCAGTGCCTGGCTTCTTTCCTTTGTCCACCTCTGAACTGGATTCAGCAGGATTGCAGTTCTGTGGCTGCCCTTAAGTGTGCTGCATTGGATGGTGGGTCATGGAAGATGATAAGCTTGTTCATTGAACAGAAAGCAAAGGCAGAAAGGCTACAAACGTCCCTAAGAAAGAAACTAGCATGATATGTGAACCTTCTAACTTTTAGAGGTGATTATAGGTGCTATTCTTGCCTGTTTCCTGAGGACAGTGGTCCAGTATGATTTGAGCACAATAAACTTTGGATAGAACCAAAGAGGTGGTCAGGACTTAGAACCACATTCATTGATTTAATTTTATTTCACCTCATACAATATGACAACTGGAAATGCATGGAGTTTTCTAGTTTTTATTTTAAGTATGTATGCAGTATACATTTTTGTGATACTTTAGTTTAGCAAATACTTTTGCATACTTTTGTTGATAGCTTACCAGAATCATTTGATGAGTTAGCTGAAGTATAGAGAGCCACTAAAGTAACAGAAGATTTGATTCTGTTTCTGTTGCATCAAATATCTTTCATTAAAAACCCAGGGGGTTTCCAGGCAGTGGTGGTGCACACCTTTAATCCCAGCACTTGGGAGGCAGAGGCAGGTGGATTTCTGTGAATTTGAGGCTAGCTTGATCTACAGACCTAGGTCCCAGACAGCCAGGGCTATACGAGAAACCCTGCCTCGGAAAACCAAACCAACCAAACAAGCAAAAACCCCAGGGGTTGGTCAAACCTCTTAAAATTGCTTAGACTATCTATATATTCTATCCAGTAACCTTTCTTTGAGGACCATCTGGCCTTGTTCCTATAATTCTATAATTTTCAGTAAGATAGAGCTTCTTTAGTTTGGCTGTGGTAAAATCCATTGGGTTCCTAACTGAAGGCAAGAAACCCAGGTCTAGCCAATCGGAGCATTTCATTATCTTGGCTGTAGTGATTGGTTCACATATGGACACATGACTTAGGATACTAGTCAGTGTGTTTTCCAGGCTTTTTGATACAGGTCTTGGAAAGATGTACTCTCTTTCTCAGATTCTTGCCAGAGTCTTCCTGTGAATGAAGGTAAATAAAGGAAAGCAGAGCTGAGAAACAGAATTCTGAAATTAGTATTTAACCCACCAAGTCTAGCTGTGCCTAAAGCTCTTCAGTAACCCAACAGAAACTCTCTCTCTTTTTCATTTGCTCTCTCTCATCAAAACAATTGCAGTTGTGTTTATACTTGAAAATGAAAGAAGTTAATGGCTAATAAAACTGCCATTTTCTCCCTCCCAGAATTAGGAAATACCTCTCTAAAATTGCTTGTTTACAGAATGCTTTATTCCTTCCCACATGAAAGGGGCAGCTGACAAAAATAAATAAGATGAGGCAAAAGGCCAAAAATCAAAGGGTAAGTTTTAACACGCAAAATGCACATCAGATGTATGTGTGCAGCACAAACTTTTTATAGAATGGGCAAAAGGATGCTGGGAAATAGATGGTTAGAGAAATTATGAATTGTGCAAACTTCTGGGGGGGGGAAGCTGGATGGTGCTGATTCATATTCCACGTCTGTACCAACCATTCTGTCTCAGGAATGTATCTGAAGGAAATATATAAAGACCTATGTAATAAGAATGAGTTTTCTAAGCCCAGGCTGGAATCCAGCCTGAATGAGTCATGAGAGTAAAATATGATGCCCATTATAACAACATGAAATTTGTTAAAATGATAATATGAAGTTTTATTTATTCACCTGAAATAGTATGGATATTGTATTAGTTACTCTTCCTTTGCTGCAATAAAAACCATGTCTAAGACAAATAATGAGAGAAAGCATTTAATTGGGCTTACGTTTCCAAAAGATTAGAGAACATGATGGAGGTAGGCTTGGTGGCAACAACCGCTGAGAGCTCACATCTCAAGTCACACGTGAGAAGCAGACAGCACACTGGAAATGTCAAGAGTCTTTTGAATCTCAAAGCCCACCTCCAGGGACATACCTCCTCCAAAAAGGCCACGCCTTCTCATCCTTTCCAAACAGTTCTACCAAGTGGAGAGCAAGTATTCATACATATAAACCAGTGTGGGCCGTTCTCATTCAAACACTGCACTCCACTTCCTGACCCCATAGGCTTGTGGCCACATCATCATGCAAAATGCATTTAGGCCAACTTCAAAAGCTCCTAGTCTCTCAGTCTCAACACTGTCTAACAGACCCAAGTTCAAAGTCTCTTCTGTGACTCAAGGTAATCTTTTAACTGTAACCTGCTGTAAAAATCAAAAAGCAAATTACATACTTCCAATATACAGTGCACAGAATATACATTACCATTCCAAAAGGGAAGAATCAGGCTGAGTGAGGAAATACCGGACCAGAGTAAGAACAAAACCAGACAGAGTAAACCCCAAATCCTGTAGCTTCAAGTCTAAGGTCAAATGTCTCTACCCTTCCGGCCTTAATTCCTGCAACACATTTCTGAACTCTTGGCTCTACCCCTTGTATGCAGCTCTCCTTAGCAGACATCCCAGGGCTCTAGCATATCCATCATGCTGGGGTCTCCAGCATCATTCAGACTTTACTTTTATAGCTTCACACAGTGGCCTCTCAGGATCCCCTGCCCTCTGGAGACCTTCGTACAGAGACTTTCTTGTTACACATCACCTGGCCTTAGCTGCTGTCCGTAATAGCAGAGAAAGATTCCACAATCCCTTTACCCACGTGTCCTTTCTGTGTTTGAAGGAGAATGGCCCTCACAGGCTCATAGACTCGAATGCTTAGTCACACTGCTTGAAGGGATTAGGAGGTGTGTCACTGAGGGTGGGCTTTGAGGTTTCAAAAGCCCATGACAGGCCCGTTGTCTCCTTCTGTGCCCGCGGATCAGGATGTAGTTCTGGACCATTTTCCTAGCACCATGCTTGCCATGCCTGCTGCCATGCTTCTCGCCATGATAGTAATGGATGGAACCTCGGAAGCTGTAAGCAAGCCCCCAGTTAGATGTTTCATTTTGTAAGCACTGCCTTGCTCATGGTGTCTCTTCACAGCAAGAGAACACTGACTAAGACACCGACAAGTTCTGCTGCCCTCTCGAATCACATTTGCAGCACTTTCTTTCACTGTTAGCTTGTTGATTATTTATTTTGAGACTGTAACTTAATTACATTTCTCCTTTCCTTTCCTTTCCTTTCGTTTCTTCCCTCCAACCTCCCCACCCCCATATGCTGGGTAGGGTCCTTCCATGAATGCTCCCTTCCTTTTATTCCAATGCAGATTTGGTCCCTCCTTAATGGTGCTATTCTCCTTAACGCATTACAACCTTCTTTCCAGCATAGTCTTTGGAAGACCCGGCTATAAAATTAGCCTTGCCGGTGTCTTCTCCCTATAAACTGTACACTGTGTATTACTTTTTGCCCCATCTGCTCTTTTTCACTAGAGGCTTGCATTAAGAGTGATTATTAATCACCACTTGACAGGGTCAATATTAAGCTGTCCTCAAATCTTCTCTGCCAAAGAAAATAGTCCATTACTTTAAATACGGTCTCAGGCAGATTCTTAGGACAAAGGCAGAAAGCAGCGGCATTCTTGGCCAAAATATTCCAAGAATGGTCTCTAGCCCAGCTGCTAATATTGTTCTTTCCTGGAACCTGAGCTGAAGCCTCGACAGTCCACATTGCTCTCTGCTGTGAAATATTCCTGTACACTGTGTGAATCTATGTCACTGTGACTGGGTCAGTAAAGAAGCTGACTGGCCAAGAGCTGGACAGGTAGAGGTTAGGCGGGACTTGCAGACAAAAGGAGAGTGTGAAGAAAGGGAAGGAGTCAGAGAATCTTGATGAGGAGAGAGATGTGGAGAGAAGGAGATGAACTTGCCAACCTGAGAAAAGGTACCAAGCCACGTGGCAGAGCATAGATAAGAAATATGGGTTCATTTAAAATGTAGGAGTTAGCTAGTGATAAGACTGAGCTATAGACCGAGCATTTATAATTAATAATAAGACTCAGTGTGGTTATTTGGGAGCTGCTGCCGGGGCACAGAAAAAATCCACCTACACTCAGCATTGTTTTCTAGGCTTCTACTGGGATGGCCCACTAAGTCCTGCTACCCCAGAGTCTCAAGGCCTTCCCACATTCCTCAAAATAAGCACTAAATAGATAAATAAATCCAAAAGGTCCCAGCATTTTCTGGCCTATCACAGCAATAGCCCACTTCTGATAACAACTTATGAATGTTACTGTTCTATTGATCTGAAGAGACAGCATGACCAAGGCAACTTATGAAATAAATCATTTAATTGAGTTTATGAGTCTACAGAGTTAGAGTCTATGATGACAGAAAAAGGCATGGTGGTAGGAACAGCTGAGAGCTCATATCTTAAACCACAAATAGGAATCAGAGAGCACACTAGGAATGGCATGAGTCTTTGCACACCTCAAATCCCACCCCCAGTGACACACTTCCCCCAACAAGGCCATACCTCCCAATCCTTCTCAGTTCGTTTTCAAACAATGAGCCAATGGGGGTCATTCCTATTCAAACGATCACAGATAGCCCACTATAGAGTGGGCTAGAACTAGTATGTTTAAATTATTTCAATGCTACATAGATATTCAAGTGAATTGATTACTCTTAACACCATGCTCTTTAAAAAGCAACAACAACAACAAAAGCATGATTTGCTGGTTAAAATTAAAAAGAGAAGGTATAGGAGTGGAAAAACATATTACCCCTCTATTTTTATGAGTCATCCTTGGATGTTCTGGCAGAGGAGAGGCAATCTAGTACAAACTGTGTCATGTGGTTATTAGTGATTGCTCTTATGCAAACCTACAATGAAGAGAAGCAAGTAGGGCAAAAAGAAACACACTATGTGTAGTTTAAGGAGAAAAAGAGCCCCAGGGAATTTAATGTTGGAGCCAAGTCCTCAGCTTCAGGAGTTTAAAGAAAGGCCTGAGCTGGGCATCATGGCACATGCCTTTAATCCCAGCACTTGGGAGGCAGAGGCAGGTGGATCTCTGTGAGTTTGAGGCCAGCCTGGTCTACAGAGTATGTTCTAGGACAAACTCCAAAGCTACAGAGAAACCCTGTCTCTGTCTCGAAAAACCAAATACATAAACAAATAAATAAATAAAAATAAAAAGGAAGGAAGGGAGGGAGGAAGGTGTGAGTGGTACCTTCAGGGCAACCCCCGCCCCAGCTAATTCTGCAAGCTGTAAAAAGGAAAGCTATGTAACAAAGGAAAATATCCAAGAATCAAAGATTATGCAAATATGATTCAAGGAGGGGGCCAGATTTCAGCCGAAGCAAGCAGAAATACGTGGCTACATCTACTGTGTGGCTCTGGTTTTACAGTCAAGAAGGATACAGGAGTAAAGGGGGTTGTGACATCTCTCTCCAAGGTTAAGGAAAGCCTGGGATGCCAGGCATGTGTCAGAGGAGTTCCCTGTATGGAGACCTGGAGGGGCCATTTCAGGAAGCTGTGAAGTTGACCCTGGATTACATTGGAGACACCAAGGTGTTGGAGATGCCCACGGGATGTGTGGAGGAGGAGAGCTTTATATACTGAGTGGAACCAGCCCAAGAGAGAGAAGTATGCTGCAGTCAACAAAGCTGAAAGGGTGTGGAAGATCTGAACAGACCTTTGACATCAGACATGGAGCTATAGAGTTTGGAGTTTGTCCTGCTTTGGTTCTGCATTTCCTCTCTACGCTCCCTTCCCCACTTTTGGAATGCCATTGTCTATTCTGTGCCATTGTATACTGAAAGTATATCGTTTACTTTTGGATTTTACAGTGAGTTACAATTAAGAGGTTGCCTTGAGTCTCAGAAGAGACTTTGGGCTTTCAAAGAGTCTTGAGACCAAAAAGGACTGTAGAGAATTTTGAACTTGGAATGCATTTTATATGACGATGTGGTCACAAGCCTGTGGTGGGCAGGGAGTGGGCTGTGGCGGTTTGAGTGAGAACGGCCCCTGTAGGCTCATATATTTGAGGGTTTGGTCACAGTTGGGGGAAGTGTTCAGGAAGGATTAGAGGGTGTGGCCTTGTTGGGAGAGGTGTGTCGCTGGGTGTGGGCTTTGAGGTTTCAAAAGCCCATGCCAGGCCTGTCTTGCTCTTCCTGTCCCCTGACTGTGAATCAAATATAAACTCTTTTTTAAATTTATTTTTATTTTATGGGTATTTTGCCCACATGTATGTATGTCTGTACACCACATGTTCCATATTGGAGTCCCTGAAACTGGAGTTGCAGACAGTTGTGAGCTGCCATGTGGGTGTTAGAAACTGAACCCAGGTCCTCTGGAAGAGCAAGCAGTACTCTTAATCATTGAGCCACTCTCTACCCTCTAAATGCTTTCTTTTGTAAGTTGCTTTGGCCATGGTGTCTCTTCACAGCAATAGAACATTAACTAAAACAACAGTCTTAGAGTTTCTGTTTATAGGAAACCATTTTTACTTTCTTGTGTTTTATAATGAACATAACAAGATAATATGCACCAGCCCAATATCCTTGCAATTAATGCCAAATGTTCTGGATGATAAAAATGTATTCTGGTTTTCTATAGCTGTGCACCAACCAAACTGAAAACTCAGTGGCTTAAAATACCATTTTATTTTGATTATATTATTATTTTTTTCAAGACAGGATTTCTCTGTATAACAGCCCTGACTGTGTTGGAACTCACTCTATAGACCAGGCTGGCATCGAACTCACAGAGCTCTGCTTGCCTCTGCAGAGTGAATTAATCTGAGTGAATTAATACTATTTTTAATAAATTTATTTATTTATTTTACATCTTGGCTACAGTTTTCCCTTCCTCCTCTCCTCCCATCAACCTCCACCCCCCTTTACCACAACACCCCCACACCCCATTTCCCCCCCCACCCCCTACCCTCCCACCCCCCACCGCTGGCTCCCAACCTCTCTCCTCATCCATTCCTCCCCTTTGTGTTTAGGAAAGGGCAGGTCTCCCATGAGTATCAACAAAACATGTCATATCAAATTGCAATAAAACTAGGCAACTCCCCATGTATTAAGACTGGGCAAGGCGACCCAATATGAGGAATAGGGTCTCAAAGCCAGTAAAAGAGTTGGAGACAGCCCTTGTTCCCACTGTTAGGAGTCCTACAGCAGGACCAAGCTACAGAAGTGTAACATATATATTCAGAGGGCCTAGGTCAGTCCCATTCAGACTCCTTGGTTTTATTGGTTTAGTCTCTGTGAGCTCCTATGAGCCCAATTTAAACACAGGGCTCTGTATAAGACTTGGGTCTTTCTGTGTAGCCCCAGCTGTCCTGGGACTCTCTCTGTAGACCAGGCTGGTCTCGAACTCAGAGATCTGCCTGCCTCTGCCTCCCCAGCCATGTAGATCTACATATCTGTGAAGGCCTGGCAGGAGTTCTCAACCTTGCTAATGCTGCAACACTGTAATATAGTTCCTCATGTTGTGGTGACCCTCAACCATAATATTTTTTTAAAATTTTTATTATTTTATGTGTATGAGTGTTTTGTCTGCATGTATAGCTGTGCACGTACATGCTGGTGCTCAAAGAAGTGGTGAGCCTCCATGTGAGGCTGGGATTTGAACCCAGGTCCTTTGTAACAACAAGTGCTTTTGACCACTGAGCCAACTCTCCAGTCCCAATAAAATTAAAATTATTTTTGTTGCAACTTCATAACTGTAATTTTGTTACTGCTATGATTCTTAATGTAAACATCTGATATGTCCCCCTGTGAAACAATCAATCAATCCCAAAGGGATTGCAACTCCCAGGTTGAGAACCACAGTTCAATGGTCTGTCCTTTGGGCCACTTGGACTCCCTACACAACAGTGGTTGACTACAAGAGCGACCATTGGAAGAGGCAGGAAGTAGAACAATATTAGGATCTTGGAGCCAGACGAGAAAATGCCACACCTAGACCATCAAATTCTGATGGTCAAAGCATTCCAAGACCTCATCTACAATTCCAGGAACAGAGGAGCATGCCCATTTATCTCAGTTAGTAGTTTGTCAAAGAATCTGTTACCATCTTTAATTTACTACATAAAATAAGACCAAAGAAGTCAAAATGATCACCAATTTAAACAAAGCAAATGTGACCATTAGGGTATAGGATCTATCCAGCTCCTGGGACTGGGCTGCCGCTAATGCGTAATAAGGCTCTCAACGGTGTTTCATCAGAAATGGCTTTTTGACAATATTGTCAGAAGAATGCCTGAAGATCGTACGAGGTGGGAAGTGGTCTAACTAGTATTGGCTTTATCTCACGTAATAAAAATGAGTTTGGCTAATAGTAATGAAACATTGAGCCAGCCAGGTCTTGATGACCTGTTTGAAGTTTTCCTCTTTTTATGCAGTGTACTTTAAATGAAAACATAGAGCACACTGACCTAACAGTGACTTCTATGATTCAGGAGCAATGTTCCACGATCTGCCTTCCAGTGCAGAGGGACACCAGCTCCTTCCCTCTCATTGATGAAGTAAAACAACCACAGACAGAACTTTGAGATGTCTCCATGGTCACAGAATATATATACTCCCGAGGAAAACACAGGTGACTACTACACAGAACGAACTCACTTTTCAAAGGACATGTGTGCAGGAGAGTAGCAGGTGGATTGATCCATTATTCATGATCCTGGCTGCAGCCACAATAGAGAAGAAGATGTTGGAAACCTGCAGTTTCCCTCAGAGCAGAGAGACAGGGAGGAGGCAATTTAGAGAAAGCATGATGTTAGAAAACAGCTTTGTACAAGAAAAGGAGATGGCTGAAGGAGACAAAGGACAGAAGATGCATGTGTGGTTTAAGGTGCCTGGGGGGGTGGGGGGTGGGAGCAATGTTCCTTGGAGGCTACAGGTAATTCTTTCAATTGGCCACCAACCTGTCAGTAAGCCCGCATCACCTGACTTTCTTCTGATTGACTGTGTTCTTTCTAGGATGATTCTGAAGGGTGCTGATGTGAGCTGAGGGGAGATGAGAGGCTATGAGGAAGCAAGTCCAGTCACCTGGGGCTGACATCTTAATGGAAAAACACCCAGCTGTGAGAGCAAACAGCTCTGGAGAGTGGATGGTAAGTGGTTCTTATTTTATTCCTTCTCCATTTTGTTCATGATGAATCATTTGTTTTAAGTTTTTGAGACAGGGTCTCACTATGTAGTCTCAACTGACTACAAACCTGTCAAATTCTCCTGCCTCAGATTCTCGAACGCTGGGAGTACAGGTATGAATTGTACCAGGCCTGGCTGTTTTTGTATTTAAGGTTTTTTTTTTTTTTCCTTCTAGTTGAGCTGTTGAAAGAAAATTATATGAAACATATTATCAACCTTGTAATTGAATAGGCCTAGGTTAGAACTCTCTCTACTACTTAAGTGTGTATTACTAGGGACAAGTTTCCTGAAATATGTTATAATGTTCATTTTTCAGGGATGGAGAGATGACTCTGTGGCTAAGAGCACTGGCTGCGCTTGCAAAGGATCCTAGTTCAATTCCCAGCACCCACATAGCAGCTCGTAACCTAGGAATCTGTTGCTCTCTTTGGGCCTCTGAGGGCATTTCATACATATGGTGCACATAAATACATGCAGACAAACAAATAAACACATAAGATTAAAATAAATCTTTTAATTAGTCATTTTTAAATTTGTTTATTTTATGTGTATAAGTGATTTATCTACAAGTAAGTACATGCACCATATGCATTTGCAGTACCCTCAAAGGCCAGAAGAGGGCGTCAGATTTCCTGAAACTGGAGTTACAGATGGTCGTGAGCAACCACGTGGGTGTTGAGAGTTGAACCCTGGCCCTCTCTGGAAGAGCAGCTCTCCAGCCCCAATAAATAAAATCTTTTTTAAAAATTTATTTTTAAACCTGATATGGTGGCACATGCCTTCCATCCCAGCACTCAGGAGATCATGGCCGATGGATCTCTGTGAGTTCAAGGCCAGCCTAATATACAGAGTGAGTTTCAGAACAGTCAGAGCAACACAGAGAAACTCTGCCTTAAAAAATATAAATAACAACAAAAAAGTATTTTCAACTTACAAATAAAACATAAACATTAATGTTGTATAGATTAATGGGATACCTTAGAACATGTTGATGTCTGTATATGTAAGTTCCTTAACCTTTCTAAGTCTCAGCTTTGAAGCTTGTATAAAATGGATAACAGATTAATTTATAGGTGTTTGCTGAGATTACATGAAATAACATGTGCAGGATTCTTTAACCAGTGCCTTAAAACTGAGTAGACACAGTGTAGGCAGGCATGTAACTCAGTGGCAGGTCATTTGTTTAGCATGTGTTGCATCCCATTACACAGTGATGGCAACAAAAGCAAACAGGTATAGAATCAATAATAAAAACTATTGTTATCAAGAACTAAAGGGAATGACCATCTTTTCCTAATAACTTCTGGGAAGGCTGGACCCTCCGAGGAACCATCACATAAATTCAGCCAAGTTTTATCCTCATCACCACAAATCATGCCACACACCATCATCACAAGGAAAATCCTATTCAGTACCTACTGTGTGTGTGTGTGTCATTTAAGTTCTCTGGAGGTGAATACCATAGTCGGGTCACTTCTGACCCCCAAAGTTCAAGTCCCTCACTTCCTAATTAAAAATGTGTCTTAAGGGTGGGCTATAATTAGAATTGGGCTCATATGTTCTTAATTCCCAGTGAAGAACACACATTACATTTCGGGACTTCCACACTAGCCAGAGTGTTCTGATGTGGGGTTTGGGTTCCTTGACTCAGTCATGTGACAGGGTCTGTGATGTGGTTTTCTGTTCCAGTAAGTTAAACTCTGGCATCTCAGAACAGGCCCAGCCTGCGAGGCTAAAGATGAATTCTGAGAGAAGATGAAGGCTGAGTCTGCATGCCTTTGGGCAGATGGGACCACAAACTGCCTCGGGGTTAACTGTGGCCCTGCCCCCACTGTTCCAGATTCCCTACTTGTTGCCATGCAGCTCTGTTCTCTAAAAACAGTGCCTTCAAGAACAGTTTTCATCTTTGACTTTTTTCAAAGGAAGAAAAGGAAAGGAAAAAGAAAGGGAAAATGTCCCTGAGTGAGTTCCTGCTGCAGACAATAGAGGCTAACTTGGAGGAGCCATGAACTCGGTTGCTAATGATTTGGTTGGCTGCTGGTGTTTATTCTGTCTATTTGTAAGTCATGGCTGGAACACAAGAACAGGCATTGCAGTGGCTATTGTCAGTGCCCACCAAAATCTTGTTTTCCTCCCTTTTCAGGCAAAATGAAGGACTGCTTCTATGGTTTATATGTGGTTTGTCCCCAAAAGGTCCATGCACTGAAGGCATGGACCCTTTAGGGATGGGGCCCAGTGAAGGTAATTAGGTTACGGGGACACTGTTCTCAGAAGTGGGTACAGCCACCCTGCTTCATAGGACTATAGCCACCAGCAGAGCAGGCTGCTAGAAAGCTAGGCTACCCCACAAAACTTGGCCTCTCCTCTACTTCTCTCCCATGTGGGAACACCAATGCTGTTCGGACTTACAAGGCATCATAATCATGAACTAAATAAATTTTTGTTGCTGTTCGTTGTTTAAAAAATAATAATTCCAGTCTATGATTGTCACAGCAACATAAGCAAAACAGGACTAAGGCTCTAGCCCACTCCAGCCCTCTTGCAGTTAAGTGGGACCCTGTGACTCAGAGCAAATGGGACACGGGTATGGACATCATTTCTCACTCTTAGGCTAAAGCACTAAAGAACTGAGAAGAGATAAGAGGTTTGGTGTCTCTCTTCTCTGCAGAAGAGACCAAGCACCCTTGTGTTCTAGATGCCCCTGGTCCAGATGGACGAGCCTACATCAACCTGGATCCCTGTGTGACTTCCCCTAACATGTATGGTCACCCTCGATTTACAATGAGCACATAGCATGGGTATGAAATAAGTCTTTTTGTGTTCACTTTGGGGACCTGGGGTTAACTTGATCTCACAGGACAGCCCTGACTCTCTTAACATGATTTTCTTATGTACATTGGTGATATTGATACTGGTCACCTGTGTAGACTGGTCACTGGAAGTAGACCAGTTGTCTGGTAAAGGAAAGGAAAATGCAAGGTGCACACTCAGTTTTGGAAGGAGCAGCAGCCCAAAACACCAAATTCAGGAGTTCAGACTACAGAATTGGGCTGGTCCACAGTGAGGCACATTTTTATTCCCAGAATTCAGGAGGCAGAGGCAGAACCATCTCTGTAAGTTTGAGGCCAGCCTGGTCCAAATAGCCAAAGCTATTTGAGACCTAGTCTCAAAAAAAAAAAAAAAAAATCCAAAAATAAATAAATAATAAGTAAATAAAAACAAACTATGAAAAGGGGCTGGAGAGATGGCTCAGTGGTCAAAAGCACTGGCTGTTCCTGCCAGGACCTGAGTTTGATTCCCAGCACCCACATGGAAGAAGACAGCAACATCTATAACTCCAGTTCCAAGGGATCTGACACCTGCATCTGGCCTCCTTGGGCACTAGGTGCACATGAGGTACATAGACATATATGAAGGTAAAACATCCACATGCACATAATAAAAAGAAATAAATCTCAAGAAAAAATTAGAATCTGCAATTCTGACTTGATATGGCTGCAGGCTGGGCACAACTCTCACTCAGGTGACACTCAGTTCCTGGACATACTCAACTCAGGCAGATCAGACATCAGAGTCAGGCTTCCCAAGAAGGCTAACCTGACCCTCTGAGAGAGACACTCCTTCCAGTAGGCTGCCCCCTCCTGGCCCCTAGCCAAATTGGTTCTGATCCCGAGTCCACCAGCGATTCCTAAAATTCTGCAAAATGTAAGAATCCCATTTGTCACTTCAAATGCACAGTAATGTTGGCCAGCAACAGGGTTTCACTTTTCCTAATGTGGTCCTTTGGATGCCAGTCATTCAAATGGGAACCGAGAACTACTCCGCCTACATCCCAGACTGCACTGCACAATAGGTCACAATCCACAGCCACTGGAAGCGGAGTAGGGCTGCATTTCCGAACCGGAAACCAAGCAGCTTCTAAATTGGCCCAGCAGTGCACACTGCTGTGTAGTCTTGGCTGTCCTGGAACTCATTCTGTAGAACAGGCTGGTCTCAAACTCAAGAGATCTACCCGCCTCTGCCTCCCAGGTTCTGGGATTAAAGGTGTGCCCCACCACACCTGGCTTGCTGCTGTCCTTCTAAAGTCATTGAAGTCTGGGTGAAGTGGACAGCGGAAGCAGGAAGGGAACAGGATCCACACTGATTACAGAAAGCCAGTATGATACTGCCTCTGCCTAGCTAGCCTGCAGTCAGGAGGTTCCCCAGATAGGAGGATGTGCATCACACAGCCCCCTGCAGAAGAAAGGAATAATAAAGGAAAGGGAAAAAGAAGTAATGATTCAGGGTCTTTTGTGGCTCCTGAGCTGACTTGCTGAACGACATGAATATCTATGAAACTCTTCATCAGAAATCTATTCCTCCCATGCAACTACTAACCAGGCTGGACCCTGCTTAGCTTCCAAGAATGAGATGGGCTGTGCTGTGGTTATAAACAGACATCTACTTTTCTGAACTAGTTCAGAGAATGCAGAGCCCAGGACGAGGCAATGTCCATAGTGATAGGTTCGCTGGGACCAAATTAACTTTTATTACTTTGTGGATGTCTAGGCTTAAGTCTGGAGGAGCGTTCAGTATTTACAAAGTAAATTACTTCTCTCTCTCTTTCTTTTTGTAGATTACTTTTCAATGAAAAAAAAAAATGTGCCCTTTTCCTGAGGAAAACCCAAAAGAGGAATCTGTTCCGAATGCCCTTCTTCCTCTATCCAAAGTGATGCTAAGCCAGAGGCAAGCTGGGTGATTGACAACCATTGTTCTAGTCCCAGGTACAGAGATAAAAATAATTAAATCAGGAGTCAAGGAGGAGATTAATTTATTATATATATGAATATATATAAACATATATATTTAATTGAAACAGACTTTTAGAAGGAAAACCCTGCACTTTTATACTGTAGAGTAGAAGACTGATTTCCAGCCCCATCTCCCACTACTCTCATTAAATGAAGGATTTCCTGTAGGTTAAGTATTGTCAGTTGAAACTCTATGACAACAAAGAACTCTGAGCTCCACATCTCATTAATCCATATTTATAGCACTAAAAACACATTTTAATTATGATTTTCATATATCCCTTGGATAGTCTACGATAGTCTAAGCCTTTATTCTCAAATGTACTGTTCTTTTTTTTTCTTCCCAAAAGATCGCCCCCAACAAGTATTACTGAAAACCCTAAGGGGCAGGCCAAATGTCACTCAGAGTTGTAAGGCACCCCATTCCACCTGCTAGACTTGCCACAGGCCAGGAGTCATGTGGCCAAGACTTGGTTTGTAGAGTGAAGGCTGTATCCAACAGCTAAATAACATAGCCCCCTGACTCTAGATTAGAGCACCATTAGAGATGATAACATAATGCCCCCCAAATAGAGAAAGCTGGACTCTCACACCAGAAGCAATGAGCTTGGCATACTTTCTGCAAGCCATGTTAGCATTTAATTCCTAAACTGCATTTATCAGGAAATGAATATGATGTCCCAAAATAAACAACAAAAAGTGACACTGCTCACACACACACACACACACACACAATTTAAGAGACAGGAGAGTCATTTGGGGTTCAGGGGCCATCGTCTTCTGCCTGTTAAAATCTTTGTTCCATTCTGAGCAGAAGCCGCTTAAGTCCTGTACAGAAACAGGAGGCTATCGAAACAGACTCTCAATGAGCTCACCCTCTGCACCTCTTGTCCCTGCTGCCTGAAGCATCACACCTGATTGACAGGCTCTGTGAACTCTGCCCCTGCCCAGCTATCCCCCTGCGGGCATGGGACTTATGTATAGGTGGGAGAGTGAATCCAGGGCTTCAGGAGCAGTCCCAGGTCAAGTTGGAATTTATTTCCATCCTGCCTTTCAAAGCTTTGTTTTCTCGTGAACCATCCATACTAATAACTAAGTGTTGCTAAGTGCAGGAAGGAGAACATGGGGTGGCAAGAGAGCGGGGTGGGGGTGGGGGTGGGGGGGTTGGGGGAGTGGGGGGGGGTGGGCACAGTGTTCACCTTGGCTGAGATAGACATTCCTTAGAAATGAGGAAAGCTGGGCCTTTTCCGAAAAGGACTAATTAGAGCTGGAAATGCACGGTTTTACAGATGAGTAGGTTCCCTTACCTCCACCCTCACCAGACCTCACTCCCCGCGTATTGGCTGACCCAACCCAAATAAACACCAAAATGTGCAAAGCTCCACAGAGAGTCTATTCAAGCCACTGCCGTCCATTTCCAAAGCCTAGGCCAAGGTAAAGTAACTCAAGACTTTACTTCTCTCCAGGGGACTGCATTTCCCTTTGGTGATTAAATCACGGAACCTGTGTGCGTTAGACAGTTTCTGTCGCTGCCGTGAAATACCTGAAATAATTATCTTCTAAGGAAAAAGGTTTACTTTGGCTCAGAGGTTCTAGTACATGCTCAGGTGGCCACATTAATTTTGGGCCTCTGGTGGTTGTGCCATATGGCAATGAGAGGGAGTTTATGGTGAGTAAGATTTCTCACCTCATGGCCAAGGAGCAAAGTCAGAGGAAGGAGCTGGAATCCCTCCACCCCACCCCCACCTCTAGCCCCTAAGCATATCCCTCCTGCCATCAGGATCTCCTATGCCCTACTGCCTAAGGTTCTACCTCCTCGCAAGGCATCCTGGGGACCATGACATTAATACAAAAGCCTCCGAAGGATGTTCATCATTCCAGTACAACACTGTGCAAATAAGATTTCCATGGGATGTTATTTTGAGACAGTGAAAAAGCATTTCCAATGAATTGCATATTCATTCTGGCACATCAATAAAGTCTGGGTTTTTTAAAAAACATATGTTAATAATGGTAACAGGGAAACAAATGGCTCAGTGGTTAAGAGTGTGTACCTTTCTTACAGAAGACCCAAATTCAGTTCCCAGCACCCATACACATTAGGAGGCTCACAACTGCCTGTAACTCTAGCTCCAGAGAATTCTCTGACCTCTGTGAGCACCTGCACTCATGTGCACATGCCTTAATATAAATACATATGTGTGTGTGTGTATGTATATATATGTATTAAAATTAAATCTGGGTGTGGTGGTGCACACCTTTAATCCCAGCAGGGGCAGGTAGATCTCTGTGAGTTCGAAGCCATCTATAAAGCAAGTTCCAGGACAGTCAGGGCTGTTATACAGAGAAACTGTCTCAAAAGATGTTTTTACAAAATTTAAGTCATTAGAAAAATAATGGTAGTGATTAATACCTTGACTTTGAAATTATTAGTTTACAAAATAGACTCATATGAGTCTCTGTTTACTTTTGGACCCAGTGATTCTGCGCTGGGTGAGGAGTGTGTGTGTATTTTTTTGTTTTGCATGAGGAAAGTGAGACAGGTTAAGAAATGTGCTCTACACTGAGGCTCCCAATGCCACTAAGATAAATGAAGAGGTATTGGAGAGGCAGGAAAAACAGAGGTGAAAAGTATTTTTGTTTGCTTGCTTGCTTTGGTTTGAAATTTTTAAATCAATTTAACTAATTTTTAAAATAATTTATTTATGTATACTTTATTTGCATTGACATTTTGCCTACATTTATGTCTATGTGAGGGTGTCAGATCTTGGAGTTACAGACAGTTGTGAGCTGCCATGTGGTTGCTGGGAATTGAACCTGGGTCCTCTAGGAAGAGCAATCAGTACTCCTAACTGCTGAGCCATCTCTCCAGCTTCCTAAAAGATTTCTTTTGCGGGAAGCTGCAGGGATGAGGGGGGAGGATATGGGGGTCTGCTGGGAGGTGAGTGGAGCTGGGCTACATGATGTGAAATTCCCAAAGAATCAATAAAGAAATTATACAGAGAGAGAGAGAGAGAGATGCTCTAGGGGCTGGAGAGATGACCCAGTGGTAAACATGGATCAGCGGTCATTTGTTGCTCTTGCAGGACCTGGATTCAGTCCATAATGCCCTCATAGAGGTTCACAACTCTAGCTCCAGGAGACCTACACCTTCTTTTGACCTCTGTGGGCACCAGGTGCGCAGACCAGGCATACAAACAGATACTCAGGCAAAACACTACATATATACAATAAATAAATCTTTTAAAAAAAATTTAACAGAAAGAAACTTGTTCTAGGCCCTGCAGGCGAATTTCCTGGGTAAAGGAGCTTGTCATGCAAGCTCCGAGAAGACCTGAGTTTGAGCACAAGAATGCACAAAAAGGTGGACAGAGAGAGAGAGGCGTACCTGAACTCTTCCTCCCCTCACATGATCCTGAGCACATGTGCATGCTGGCACACACAAACACATATGATGATGTAATATTTTAAGCACGAAGCTTATCTTGAGACAGGACTTCACATCCAGCACTTTCTCAATGCTGTCACACTGTCTCTACACAGAAAGCTCCTACTGTTGAACATTTTCTCATTTATAAATGGGCTTGGTGCTTATTATTGTATTTGAGAAAAGCAATAAACAGCTGACATTGGCTGACTTGTTTCTACATTGGTTCATCATGCTGACAATGGACCAGTCAATATAAGTTTTCTTATTTATGAGGTAGGTAATACCATTGTCATTTATACAGATGAAAAGAAAATCAGGCAGAGAAGTTTCATAACTTCCCTTATACACACAGCTAGAAGGTAGAGATTTGAAATCAGCTTGACTCTGGTGCTGTGCCGTCTCCCATTTTTTTTTTTTAAAGTTTTAATTTTATTAATTAAGTCCATATTTCACCTCTCCTTTTTCCTCTTCATGACTTTTTTCTTAGACTTAAAAATTTTATGTTTTGCTTATGTGAATATATGTCATGTATGTGTGGGCAGCATTTTGGGGTCCATGTTGGTTGTGCCGCTAAGTTCCAAATAACCAAAGGAAACAAATCACTTTTTCTTTCAGCAGGGACGCTTCCCTGGCCAGACCTGCCCACTATTGGAGTCTCCCTTTCCAATCAGCTGGTTGTTCTAGTCAAAAAAGAAATCAGCTTTCTTCCCACACTACCAAGAGCCATGGAGTTTCTCTCCCCTTATTCCCCATATCCAGCTAGTTGCCAGAATCCCTAGCTTCTTTATGATATGTGTTCAAAATGACTTGCTTTCATCTTTCTCTACTGCAGGTGACAATGATCCACGCTGTCCTGTCGTCTTCCAACACAGTGGTGTTGCAGATTGCACACCCTGCCGCAAGCCCACTGTAGCTAGTTCTCTTCTCTCCCTCTTCATTTCTCAACTCATTCTTCTCATCTTTCCACCGTTGTTGTTCCGTTCCATCACGCTCATTTTCCATGCTTATTCCATCCGATCGCGATGTTCGTTAGTCTTCTATAAAATTTCATCTCTACCATTCTTTCACCCCTGTCGTCTCTGTTACAGTGACAAAGCACCTAAGATAAACAACTTCAGCAAGCAAAGGTTTATTTTGGGTCAGGGCTTCAGAGGTTTGGATCCATGGCCACTTGGCCCTACTACTTTTTGGTCTGTGGCAACACAGCACATCTTGGCAGAAACACAGGACAGAGGACATCTTCCCACCTCTTGGCAGCCGAGAAGCAAAAGTAAAGAGGAAGGAGCTGAATTCCCATTGTCCCCTTCACTTCCTCCCTAGAGACTGGTTGCAGTGTGAAAGGCTGACTAGTTCTTAACGTGGGCTTGAAGGGCCATTTCAGACCCAAACAACAGCATCTTCATCTTCCTTCTTGGATTCCTTTTTTTTTTTTTTTTTTAAGTTTTATTTGTGTCATTTACAAGTATGTGCCTACCTGTGTGGAAAAATGTGCACATGAATGCAGGCACTCACAGAGGCCAGAGGTCATATTTTCCTAGAGCTGCAGTTACAGGATGTTGTGAGCCACCTGGAGTAGGTGCTAGGAATCAAACTCTAGTCCTTAGGAAGAGCAGTATGTGCTCTTAACCACTGCACCATCTTTTTAACACCCTCTCTCAATCTCTCTCTCTCTCTCTCTCTCTCTCTCTCTCTGAGACAGGTTTCTCCATGTAGCCCTGGCTGTCCTAGAACTTGCTTTGTAGACCAAGCTGGCCTTGAACTCACTTGCTTTTGCCTCCTGAGTGCTGGGATTAAAGGTGTGCTCCAGCCCCTTCTTGAATTCTTTTTGTTCTTACAGCAGGTGCCAAGAGCTTGATTTAATTTTATTTTCTAATTGTCTCAACATTAATCCTACATCATGCACTAAAAAAGCTAATCAACTTTCTGTGGTAGAGGTGAGATGTTCATCAGCCCAGTTTCTTGAACAGTCCAGGAACCCGGGTCTCTGATTCCTATCCCAGGTCAGGTAGCTGGTTTTCTCGGGAGGCATGATGGCAAGGAGGTAGAGGTGGGGAGGAAGGGAACCATCCATAGAAAGGACCAGGTAGAATCTGGTAATAGTCACTGATGCTACCCACTGGAGTTGCAAAGTGGTCCACAGCAGATGCTTTTGTGTTAACTCCTGAAGTGTGTTATTAGAAGAGAAGCTTCTGGGAGCTTTAAAGCATCCTTCTGAGTCAGTATGTTAAACAGCCACTCATCAGAAGTTGCCCTAGGCCAGTTTCTGAGAGATGAGTACCTTGGAAATATACTAATGATAAAAATAAAGCGAGCATCTACATGCACTTTAGAAGTGTGTCAGATTTTCCAAAGTGTATTTCCCAGTACCGGCTCAGGAACCCAGTTCTTAGAAACGGAATAGTCTGTAGACTATCTGGCTGATGTGGATAATATTTTCTGAGCTGTAATATACTCTACTTTGTTTCTCTAACCAACCTATGTCCTCACCTTCAGATTTCTTCAGTGTTGAGTGTCAAATCCTTAATATTGAGACTACCAGCTACAAATGGGTTTTATAGTCATAATAGTTGTAACAACTAGGCTTTGTTGAGATTCGAGACTCCCAACTACAAATGGGTTTTGTAGACATAATAGTTGTAACAACTAAGCTTTGTTGAGGGACAAACATGATTTTCAAAATTTCTTTAGCTTACCCATTGTATAACCAGAAACAAGCCTGTAGGCAGAACTCAGGCCACAGAGTTATTTCCATGCCCACAGGTCCTGTTTCCATCTGTGCAACTAGGCAAAGAGGCTAGGTACTCTAGAATAAGTTGAGAAGCATAAACTGTAGCGACAGGATGCTGGCCCATTTCTTATTGAAAGGGGCATGAGAAGTGGGATGGAGACCAAAACTGGAGAGACACGTTGATCTTAATCTTCTGCCCTGGGCTTCCCCGGTGGAGAAGGCATAGTAGATAAATTAACCACAATGCATGGCCTTTCTCCTCATTTCATAGTTGGGGGGTTCTGCATAGACACAGGCTTCCTACATCCATCTCAGAGTGGCCACATCAGAGTAAACTGAGCAATGCAATGTGGTTAGGCAATGGACGGGCTGGAGTTTAGCTTTCCCAGGCTACCCCCAGTTCCTGTGTGGTGTGGAAAGAACTCAGGGCTCCTCTGTGCTCCTGGAGGGGTGGGGGTGTAGATTCTGGTTGAGTTTGACTGCAGAATTTACCAGAGAGGATGTCTGTGGTGGTGGCAAGATGGTACTGGGGCCAAGGGCTACAAGACCAACTGCCAGGGCCCCTGACCTCCCTAGAGTCACAGCCAAACCCAGCAGCCCACAACACCAAGGCTGAACTTGGATAAGGGGGAGGGATGAAGGAAAAGAGAAGCCTGGGCTCTGACTCAGAACCACAAGCTATCCAACAAATGGTCTACAGTACAAACACTGGCAGGATGCCAAGGGATGGGACACACTGCACATCCGGAGTGGTTGGTCCAGGGAGCCCTGACCAGCCACACCCCCATCAGACATGGTGGGTATTCAGAAAATACTATATGGAATGAAGCCTGCCCCCTCTCTGTTATATGCCCAGGGGGCCACACTGATGACAGAAGGAAAGCACAGACATCTGACATCCCAGAATTTTTCCAAAAAGGATAAAATTAGCCAAAGAAATCTGTTCCAGAACATGGGATGGGGGTGGAGACTAGATGACTAAGTTTATCTCCCATGTCACAGTGACACAGGGTCTCAGAAAGTTCTCCTGTAATGCAAGGTGTCTGCTTTCATTATCTAACCTCCTTTCCAAGTACACGAAAGGGCTCATTTGAACCAGGGGACAGCAGAGTAGACAAATGAGGCGGATTTAAGTTACTGGGCCTGCTTTTCACATGCAGAAACCAACACTGAGCAATGAGATAACTCAAAGGCACCCGGGTAGCAAGCCCACAACAGGAGACAAAGCTTCCCATCCCAGCTTCACACTCCTGCTGGCTGCATCTCTCCAGCTCCACAGGAGATGCTCCGGGGGACACACGGAGGGAGTTATGACTCAGAAACACACCTTCTGTTTCCTGCCTTCAACAGCTGAGATAATTTCTCCAGCCTTTGTGCTGGAGAATCCCACGGTTGAAGTCGTGCCTCTGGCAAGGTTGTACCTGGGGGAGACTCGGCTGTCCTTTCATTATGCCAAATGTGCTCAGAAGCACAGAACTGACAGGATAGTGTCTCTCTGCCCGCCCTCCTTCCTTTCTTTTTTTCTCCCAAGTATCACCTAAAGCTGAAATTTTCATTGACTATAGCTGTCATCTATCTGCAAAAGAACATACTAGCAAGAGAAAGAAGTTGGCAACCAGCTTGAGGTAACCCCCACTCCAGCATATTCCTTACCAGACCTTGACAAAATCCCAGGCTTCTTTGCCTCTCCCTACATGCTGAGTGTGTAAACTGCACAGGCAATACAAGGAATGCTTGTTATGCTGTGGACACACACACACACACACACACACACACACTTGCTTTCTCTTTCTCTCTCTCCTTTTCCTCACCCCCCTTTCCACCCCAGGACCGGATATACACGTTCCAGAAGAGGAATACACATCCCCAGAGTCTGAAATCAAATCTGGAATTCATATCCTCTCTAAATGTACTTTATTAAAAGCAGAAATCAAGAAAAGGTTTTAGAATTATTATATTGGAGAAGTTGATTGTATAGAGAGAACTTGGAATTAAGGATAATTTTAGACATGTTTTGCAGGCAGCTCACCATGGGTGAGTAGGAAACCGGGCACTTTGGCATCTATGCTGTCTATCACAGTGACTTTAAAAACCAGTCCTCAAACTGGGTCACTGAACTGGGAAAGAAACAGAAGGCTGTGGTAGGGCCCATTCATCTGCAAATTAGCAGAGTAAAGTAAACTGAAGGTTTGCACAAACACACAGTAGGTCAAAATCCCAGAAACCAAACTGTCAATTTGAGGTTAATCTTTGTAAATCTGTGTGATGACACTGGGTGCGGTCTCCAATACCTATGCTAGAGTGGCTATAGATGAACATCTGTGTGCGTGTTTGCCGGTGTGTATGCATGTGTGTGAATCAACTGAGATATGAGCTGAGGCAGAGAATTGCAACTGGTTGAAGTTATAGGCAGAAGGAGGCAGGCAAGGGCCCTTCAGTTACTCTAGTACAAGCTTGCAGCCCAGTACAATGACTGGGGAAACTATGAACTTATCTACTATTCCCCAAAGGCCCAGAAGATTTTCTTTCAGTCAGTAACTGTTTCTGAACAGTCTTTCCCCTCGGTTTGACATTGCATCATCCTGAATACCATTGTTGCTCCTGGTATTTCTCTGATGAAAATCATTGCTTCATAGGGTCAGCTAACTCAACAGTGGGGTTAAAATGATTATAGGATTCGAGTTCTGACAATAAAAGGAGAGCTAAGGCCTTTAACCTGTCAGAGAAAGACAGAGACTGCCTGTGACCCAGAAGAAGCCCCTAGACACCGAGAGCTCCCAGAAGGATGGAGAGGGAGTCCATATTTCCGAGCTAATATAAAAGGGAGCTGCTGCACTGTTTGCTGGAAGGCTCCGAGGACAAGGCTTGGAATGCCGAATGATGACCCTGGTGGGACCCTGCTGGCTGTCAGCCACCTCTGAATCCAGGCTCATCATCCCCTCTTGCCTTGGCAAGCAGTGTTTCTCCTGTAGCTTTATCTGAAAGTGTCCCTTTTCCAGAACACGGGGATGGAACTGTGAACCCTTAGATGGCTGAGACCCTTAACTTTTCATGTTGGCCATTTGTCTGAGTTATCTACTTAATTATAGTGGACAGAAGATGGAATCTGAAGGTGGCACTCCAGTGGCTTCCAGAATTAGCAATGGGGTAAGGTTCTGGCTCTTGGGAAGGAGCTGGATCCTCTCCCATTTGCTTTTTCCCTTCCCATTCTGGAGACTCAGGGAGCTGTGGACAGGACTGTGCTCTCTGCTCTCTGCAGGAAGTCTGGCCTCTCAGGTTCCAAACTTTCCACTTGCTTGGGCTGCAACAAGTATAGTTATGTGTCCCGTGAACACTAACATGACCAGTGTTCATTCTACCAGAAACTGTCATGTGGAGCAGAGGGAAGAGATGTAGACAGTTTTGCTGTAGACAGTTGAGGTCATGATGACAGTGTTCAGGGAGTAGCCAAAGTCAAACAGCATGGTTCAAAGAGCCCATGGACACCAGGCTTGACTTCTATGGCAACAGCACATTGATACCCGACTGTACAAACATCTCAGAGAAAGCCCCAGTCAGTGAGCCGAGTTCCAGCATGATGCCTTCCAGATTCGCAGGCCCTGCTGCAGAGTTCCCGGGGGAATGTGTCTGCCCTTCTGCCTGAGGCTGTGTTTCCCATTATTTCTTCAGCTGTGGTTCTGAGTTTCCTCTGCTCTTGGGCTCAGTTGGATCTTCCTGTTTGTTTCTAAAAGCCAAAAAAACATTCCCCAAGTGTGTTGCAACCAGCGGGATCTGAGGGCTAGAAAGGACGACTCTGATACGTAGGAATCTAGATTTAAAATACTTATGAAAGGGGAAGGGAAACTATTTGGGAGGTGGGGAATCAGGAGAGTAATGGGAGGCAAATTAACAAGCAAAGCGGGTGATAAGCTTTGTGAAGATGTTGTAATGGGAGCCATTTTTTTAAAGAGTAAACAAACAAACAGTCATGTTTGAGGAGAAAGAATGACAACAGAAATAGGCACAGAAAGGAAAGGGGGGAGAGGGAAGAGAGGGGAGGGAGGGGGGGTGGAGGCTGTGATTATTGGCTTCAGCTGAGCAGTGGGAAAGGAACAGCCTTCTTGTCCAGGACAGAAGGGACCACAGGCTTGGCCTGGCTCAGCATCTTTCCCACTGGTCTTTTCTACTATCCACCCACTATACACAAAATTACAGGCAGCCGCTTTCGCTTGGATGTTTTTAATCTTCTGTTTATAAAGATAACTCACAGCCCTAGGTAGGCAGAGGCAGACAGATCTCTCTGAGTTTGAGGCCAGCCTGGTCTGCAGAGCAAGTTCCAGGACAGCCAGGGCTACACAGAGAAACCATGTCTCGAAAAACAAAACAATAGCAAAAGATAATTTACAGAGAGTAAGATGTTCAGATCTTCAATATACAACTCAAAGAATTTTGACAAACATACACTCATTTCCTCACTGCCCAAACAGAACTCTGGGCCCTTCTTAAGCCCCCTGGATCGTTGCTCATCTATTGTCCAGAATTTAAAGAATTCCTATGAGCTGCCTCTCCATAAGGACACTGAATTTTCCCCAACCTGAAACTTTTTCTGTTTTGTTTTGTTTTTTGAGACAAGGTTTCTTTGTTTAGCTTTGGGAGACTGTCCTGTCTCTGTAGACTAGGGCTGGCCTCGAACTCACAGAGATACTCCTGTTTCTGCCTTCCAAGAGCTGGGATTAAAGGCGTGTGTTACCACTGCCCAGCATGTTTTAAAGCTTTAATTACAATCATTTATTCATTTGGGGGGGCATGAAGGGCACACGCCAGGGCAGGCAGATGACCACTTTAGGAGAGGACTTAGTCTCTCCCTTCCGACCAGTGTGCCCTGAGGGGTGGAGCTCAAGTCATTAGACTTGGTGGCAACTTACTCTCTGAGCCATCTCACAGGCCCTAGCTTGAGACTTTTTATTCCCCTTTGTTATCCTGGGTTCCCTAACGCCAACCCAGTTTGCAGTTCTTGTCTTTCTGGATCCTTACCACAGCTGGGCAGGGAATGGAGGCTTCCTTTTAAAAGGTATTCATTTAAAGGGATAGAGAGATGGCTCAGCTGGGTTAACACAGGCTGCTCTTTCAGGAGGGACCTGGGTTCAATCCCCAGCACCCACATGGCAGCTCACAGCTGTCTGCCATAACTCCAGTTCCAAGGATCTGGCATCCTCACACAGACATACATGCAGGCAAAGCACCAATGCACATAAAAATAAATAAATCCTTTAAAAATTGAATAAAAGTTATTAACTGAAAGATCAGGAGGGGTACAAGCAGTTTGCCCTGGTCACCACAGCTGAAAGGAATGGACTTTGCAGCTTCTCAAGTCCTGTTCCTCCCGGGGTTTGTCCTCATCCATCTTTCCTTCCACTTTTTATTAGCAACCCAAACATGACAGTTTCAAGATGTTGCTGGAGCAGAGCTGGAGAAGGACATCTAGATTAACATATGAAAGAAGCTAGTTGGCAGAAGGAGTGGAAAACCCACCCCACCAGGGCTACACAGCAACAAGACCTGAGTACAGGAAGAGTGGCTGTAATGACAAAAACGCTGGAGCAGAGTGCTGTGTAAATAACCGAAGGGTCAAGAGGCTGGGGACTCGGGACTCTTGAAGCCTGGGACCTGTCCGCTTGAACCCACTCTTGTTCCTGGGAGTAAGTGCTTTTCTCTTCTTTAATAAACAGTCACTATTTCCCAGTACTATGCACATGTCTCTGGTCCAGTTCTTTCTTCCCGGACACTTCTGGAACTCTCAGTGGGTACCCACTTCTGGACTCAGATTTGCAGCTCTAATAAGGGAGCGTGCAGAGCTACCTGCTTGAGTGGGGGCCGAGCAGGATGCAGTCAATGCACCAGCTAAAGGAGCAGGAGCTCCCTGGACACCTTTGTCCAATCCTCTGAGACAGGCCCCAGGCCCCAGGGCCCCAGGCCCCAGGCCCCAGGCCCCCAGGCCCCTGGCCCCAGGCCCCAGGCCCAGGCCCCAGGCCCCAGGCCCCAGGCCCCAGGCCCCAGGCCCCAGGCCCCAGGCCCCAGGCCCCAGAATCCCCATCTGCCTTTTAGCTCAGAGTCACTGCTGCATAGTGCTTTGTGATGAACTTTACCTCATCCCTGGCATCTCCCTTGTGGGCACTAGCCTGCAAGGTTAACAAGCTTAAGGATGATAGGCACAGCTACTGTGAGAACCATCCCCAGACTGCGTACACTTCGAATTAAGGGGATGTAGGTGGCATGTGGCCATTTCCATGGTTCTACCTCCTTTTCTTAACTCCATGTCTGCTATCTGCCTAGTCCCCACATGGTTGGTTCCTTTGGATCAGTGTTCTGTTTGTCAACCAGAGCACATCCAGTCTCTCATCCTTTTTTGAATTGTTGTCCAACCTCCAGATAGCCCTAATGCCTGTGATTAGATCCCACGGCCCACACAGTGAAACACATCTCAACACACCCTTCTGTTGAAAACCACCCCCGAGGCTCCACCCAGGATGCCCAAACACTTCAAGTGGAAATATGAGTCTCGGGTTTCAGACACCCACCTGTCTTTCGGTTTCATCTCCATCCATCTTCCCCCTGAGTAACCTCACCTGCTGCCCCTGCCCGCTGCTTTCACACCTCATGCATGTGTAAGTTATATTCTCATCTCTTTGGGAAAAGCCCTACCCTCGGGTCAGTTTGCCCAGTACCTTCCAACGAAGGTCCAACTTCTCCCCCTAAAACTGGACAGCTCTTACTCTTCCCAGTCATGTCTTTGTCCCTACGAGGCTAGCCGCACACGAGAAGCCATCCTCCAATATTTCCCCACTAGAATAATATGCCCACAAAACTGTGATGGGTGCTGGGGAACATGGCTCAGTGGGCAGGAGCTCAGAGCTTCAAGAAGCCTGGCCCAGAGATACATGTGTACAGTTCCAGCATTCCTACAGTAAAATGGAAGGAGGAGACTCTCTGGAACTAGTGAGGGAGGGTGTCTAGCTTGGCATATTCGTAAAGAAAACAAAAGAGGTATGTGGTGGGGAGGGTACAGGGTTACGAATAAACAAGATGGAAAGCAAGCACCTATAGCCGAACTAACCTCTGACCTTCACACGCATGCTGTGGCAGGTGCATGCCAAGTTACAACATACATGAGCACACATGCATGCACACATGTGCACACATACACTCAAAGCAGCTTTGAGATAGTTTATTTTTGTGTTGAACTTTTAAAATAATTGAATTCCTTGAAAAGTCACTTTTGGGGGATCACCCTATATTCATTGTATCAGAGTATAAATAACACTGATAGGATAAAAATTATTCCGAAACAAATTTATTTATTTATCAAGACAGAGTTTCTCTGTATTGCTTTGGAGCCTGTCCTGGAACTCACTTTGTCGACTCACAGTATGAACTCACAGTGATCCACCTGCCTCTGCATCCCAAATTCTGGGATTAAAGGCGTGTACCAGCACCAACCAGCCTCACTTTTAATTTTACTTTCAACCCCCCCCCCGAAGAGTACTCTCCCTGCTCAGACTTCTAAATGCCATAAGGAAAAAGGCCAGACTCATGGGCAGAGGGAGTCTGGCTCCTGAGATTTATGGTGCAGGGGGACTGGTGGGATCATGGTGCAGAAAGCAGTGTCCGAGCCGCTGAGCCTTCAGACTCCCACAGATCACAGGAACGCGCTGGTGTTTCTCAGGAGGCAGTCAGTTTAAAGCCACCAGAACATACTTCTCAACCCACATCTCTGAGTCAGATGGGAGTGGAGACAGGGGAAAGCTTAAAATGGGCATGACGTATAGTGTGACTCTGCCGCTTAGGAAGAACCATCATTCACTAGAATTGCATCCTTCAATCTTTCAGAGGATTAAACCCTACAAGTCAGGCAGTGTCTGCTTCAAAAGGCAGCAAATCGCAGTGGGTCACAACACACTGCATGATGAGTAACGGGAGGCCCCTATATCCAGGGAAGGCAGACAGCAGAAGGAAACAGTCTTTGCAGTGCACAGCGAGAGGACAGATCGCCAAGAGGGTGGGAAATAAGGTTCTTAGTAAGGTAACCTTAGAGTGGCAGGCAGCCACTTTCCTTAGGCGTGTGGCTCACAGCTCTCTTTAGCTTAGAGGCCAGAAAACAAAATGGAGATGGAGGCTTCCTTTTGAAAGCCACTAGCTACTAGTCAGCGGCGCTAATGAATGTGTAGACTAAGAACTGGTTGCACAATGAGTTTCTGAAGAGAATGGGGAAGGAGTTGTTTGTCTGGATTCAACTAGGGGTAGTTTAAATCTTTATTTCAATCAAGCACACCCCCACCTTTCCTCTCTCCCATCTCAGGCTCTCACTACTCTTGAGACTTTGACCCTTGTTAGGAAGGATGAGAGCACATTTCACCTTTCGCACTTAGGAAGGATGGGAGCACGCCATTCACACTTGTGTGTAAGCTCAGTACCCTGGGTGCTGCTGTAACAGCATTTCTCCAACCAAGGAATTTCAGGCTGACCATGAGATCTTAGTATTTGCCGCTGTTGTTTTATAATTCTTAGGGATGGGGCTCTCTGAAGCCCAGACTAACCCTGGAACTTCCTATATAGCCTAGGGATAACCTTAAACTTCCCGATCCTCCTGAGATCACAGTTATGCATCATATGCCTGGTTTGATGTGTTGGGTTTTGTTGTTTGTGAATAAAATTCTGGAGCTTTTGAGGGAGGCCTGCTCTTTAGCATGATAGCTACTCCTTTTAACCTCCCCTGGGCTATTAATATCTACTAAGATGCTCAGAACTATCCTATGCATGTATGAATCTCTTTTTATTTTTGGAGTGGGGGTATTTGAGACAGTGTCTCTCTATGTAGTCTTGGAGCTCTCTGTAGACCAGGCTGGCCTCAAACCCTCAGAGATCATCCTACCTCTGCTTCTTGAGTGCTGGGATTAAAGGTGTGCACCACCATACCTGGCTTATGAATCTCTTTTTAAAGTTATTTTTATGATTGTTTCTCTCTGACGTGTTCTCAAACATGGCTCACACTGATGTGGGGAAAGTATTTTAAAGTGCCCCAAGTTTAGATTCTCACTGCAGATCAACTAGGTAAGGCCTGGTTGGAGGAGTGGGCCAAGTGCTTCCATTTCTGAGTCCCTAGGGTGATTCTCGGGGAAAGTAGAGAGGTCTGAAGAAGTCTGATTCCACAGATATCTCTTTATTTATTGTAGCTGCTAAGGAGGAAGCCAAGGGTCTCAATCAGGCTAAGCACACACTCTTCCACTGACTGGTCTCCACAGTCTCTACAAGTCGTAGAGCCAGGCATAACTGACAGCTAAGCTTTTCCCACTTCAGAAACAATAGATTTTAAATCTGAGAGCTGACTCATCCAGCTTTTGTCATATTTCTCAGTTATCTGCTCATCCTGCTAATTCTTGACTTGGGGACTCTAATTTCTTGCCAGTTTCACAGGGCAAAAGTAAGACTAAGCTCAGACCTCTGTCACCCCCTGGATGCCTCATACTCCCCAGCTTGCCAACATGGGTGTAATTTGGCTACCTTACTATTATGTTAGGCATGATGGGTGTGTGTGTGTGCGCGCGCGCGCGCGCGCGCGCGCACGCACGCAATCCCAGGACTTGGGAAGTAGAAGCAGGAGGATTAGGAACTCAAGGCTATCTTCAGATACATATTACATTTGAAGTTAGCCTGAGCTACGAAGACTCCGTCTTAAAAAAAAAAGGGGGGGGGTTTGGGGAGACCACTCAGTTGGTAAAGAAAGTACTTGCTTTTCAAGCACAAAGACCTGAATATGCTCCCCAGAAACCACAAGATGTTTTTGGGCATGGTGATATAAAAGCACTGGTGAGGTAGGGACAGGAAGATTCTGGGCTCACCTGCCAGGCAGTCTAGCCTGATTAGTGAGCTTTAGGCCAATGAGAAACCTTGTCTCAAAAAGAGGTATAACTACATCTCTGAGAATGACAGCTGAGATTATCTATCTTCTGGCCACTACATGAATGTGTACAAGATGTACACACATGTGTATTTCCCACAAGCACACACACACACACACACACACACACACACACACACACACACACACACACGTACTCACATGTGAAGGAAGACAGAAAAGGAAAAAAATAAATAACTGTCTTCTTTAGCTTATTACTCTTATTTTGGGGGACTACTCGTGTCAGGGCCTAAGTGTCTTAGGTGATGGGGGATGTCCTCCCGTATGCTGTGAATGTTTCTCTCTTATTGGTTGATGAATAAAGTTGTTTTGGCCAACAGACAGGCAGGATGTAGTCAGATAGGAAGTGTAGATTGAGCTACCAGATTAGGAGAAGCCTGGAGTGAGTCCAGGGGAGATGCCATGTAACCACCAGGAAGGTAGGACGCCCAGGCATTCCTCCAGTAAGATAAGGCCATTTGGGGATATACAGATTAATAGTATGGATTAGTAATTAAGAGACAACTAGCTAATAAGGAACCTGAACAATAGGTCAAACAGTTTATAATTAATGTAAGCCTCTGTGTGTTTATTTAAAACCAAACAGCTGCAGGACTGGGCAGGACAAAAAATTAGGTTTACACTTAGGTACGTTCTATCATGGAGGTATAGCTCCAGCCCCAACTGACTTCTATTTGTTAGTTTTCTGTGTATGAATCTGAATTCAACCCCAACAGGTCCTGTTGTTCCCCTCACAGTAGGCTGAATCCTCTTAAGGAAACAGCCATCACTGCCAGACAACTTCCATAGGCCGCCAGCCTGGGCAACTCTACCCTCACTGTGGCTGGGGCCCCTTCTTCCTTCTGTTCCTCTGAGGGGGCAGTATATGCATTTATTATTTTCTCCTTGTATTTATGGAGTTGATAACTCAGGGATTTCTGAGGGAAGTGCACCCAAGAGGAGAGGAGATCTTGAAATCTGTTACTCTGTTCGGGAGACAACTTCAGGCGGACATAACCTCTTGGAAATTTGAAGACGCATTCATTGTAATACAAAAACAAAATCCAAAGCCATTTGGATACTTCGGCTAGTCTCCTGCCTGTCTGTTTCTCTCTCTCCCCTGTCCCCTTTCTCCCTGGTGGATTCTTTCCTGACCCCAGCCTTCTGCAACCCCACGGCAATATAACTGCTTTCACCTGCCTCACTAGTGCTCAGTGAGCCATTCCACCTGGAAACAAGCCCTGGCATTTGAGTCCATTCCTTTCTGACTTCATATTGTTTAGATATTGAACCTATAGGATTTATCCCTAACTCTTTCTTTTCTCATTATCTTTGTCTAATTGTTTCTCTTTTGTTTTATGAGTAATTTATTCTTTATAGAGAGTGTCCAACTTCCCTATCCATATGTCATCTCTGCTAAACTATTTTTCATTTTTCTAAGCTCTCTTCTATCCTTGTAATGTCTCCTTTCTTGTTGGGACTTCCAGCCTGCAAATAATGACATGGGGACCTATTCACTACTCAGCTCGGTCTCAGCTTATGCTCATTTCTGACCAGTTCTTATAACTTAAATTATCCCATCTTTTCTAATCTACATTCTGTCTCAGGGCTTGTTACCTCATCTCTGTCCATCCTGCTTCCTCCATATCTGGCAGGCGACTCCTTTCTCTTCCCAGAGTCCCTCTCTGAACAGAAGTCCCATCTATACCTCCTACCTAGCTATTGGCTGTTCAGGTTTTTCTTACCCAATCACAGCAATCATCTCACACAGTATACAAATATCCCACAACAGTCTCCAACATAGAACCCTAAAGATTAAAAAAAAATATGTCTTAGCCAGGCAGTGGTGGTGAATGGTTTAAGCCTAGCACTCAGGAGGCAGAGGCAGGAAGATCCCTGTGAGTCTGAAGCCAGCCTAGTGTGCAGAGAGTTCCAGGACAGGCCCCAAATCTATACAGAAACCCTGTCTCAAAAAAAAAAACAAACAAAACAACAAAAAAAGACCATGTGTCTTTATTTTTAAATTTTGTATATAGGTGTTCTGCCTGCATGTATGTCTCCGTGTACCAGGTAGTGGCTACTACCTTCTAGAGGTCAGAGGAAGGTACTGAAACCCCTGGAACTGGAGTTACAAATGGTTGGGAGCTGCCATGTGGGTGCTGGGGATCCTCTGGTTGAGCAGCCAGTGCTGTCAACTACTGAGCCATCTCTCCAGAACCTTTCTGAGATTTTTAATGGGGCCATGAGGTCTTTGGAAAACTCTCACCATGTAAGACTTTGTACAGCTCCGGCATTTAGATGTAGTCCACCTCTAGGACTCATACATACTTAGGAAAATGACTACAAGACATTCACCACCCAAGATGAGAGGGTCCATTAGCATAATGAGTGGATCAAAGAGTACATTATCCCAGGAGGATGCTACCTTTCAGCTTTTGTAGGAGTCTACATCCACTACTGACTGGCATCCCAGGGCTGTGGATGAAAGAAATGCTCAGTTTTCTTTTAATAGTTTTAAAATGACAGCAGAAACAGGGGCTCTAATCTATAATCTCCTTTACTAAAGATGGAAAGTAAGTAGTGGCTTATATGCCAATGCTAATCCTTGCTCTCTGTGCTTCTCATTTCACCCAGGTATGCACAAGGTAACTCTCCTATCTAATAGTAGGAGACAGTGCTCCTTCCTACAAACACACACATACACACACACACACACACACACACACACACACACACACACACACACAGAGCCTTGCTGAAATAGCTCACAGTTGGGCAATAACAGCCATCCTTGTACATTGCTAGCACGATATAGAGGTCACTGGAGTGCTAATCAAGGGACCTGAGTTTTAATCTAGACTTTGCCACTAGTTGGTTGAGCACCTTGGGCAATTCCATTCCATTCCATTAACATTTATTATGTGCTTCCTATGTGCCAATCCTGTGCAGGGTGCTGAGTTGGATGACGCCACAGTTCCTGTCCTCTACTTGCTGATTGAATGGAAAGAGTAAGAAAAGCATAACAGGGTTTTCTGTAATTGCATATGAAAACAGTGTTTAAAGTGTATAGAGAGACTATTGGGGTACACTGGTTTACCTTTGTCAACTTGACACAAGCTAACTCTTCTGGGAAGGAACCCCCTAAGATTGGCATTTTCTTGATTAATCATTGGGGTTGCTGGGGGCCTAGAAATCTTTTAAAACATAGAAAACATTATAGGATCATGGACAACTTGAACACACACCTAAAACAACCTGATCTTAAAAATGGGCAGAAGAATTAAATAAACATTTCTCCGAAGATCTGCAAGCAGCCAACAAGAATGTAACAAGAAACTGGTCATTAGAGAAATGCCAACCCAACCACACTAGATACCACTTCATTTTCATTATAGCAACTATGAACAAAACAGAAGAAAATGAAAACAAATACCCTAGACTATAATAACTATAGAAGAGGAGGGAGAGAAATTGAAATGTATACAATGTTTATAAAGTTAGAAAACAGTAGGGCTGCTATGGAAAATAGGATGACAGCTCTTCAAAAAATTAAAATGAATTACCGTATGACCTTGAAACTCTACTCTGGGTATATATTCCAAAAAATTAAACTCAGACATGAAAGATATGCTTGTACACTATGCTGCATACAGTATTTTCCAAAATAGTCACAAGATTTATCCAATTAGTGTCTAAAATATAAACCCACACATGTGCACCGCACACACACACACGGATCACTCTTCTTTGGTCTTAAAAAGGAGGGAAATTATAACACATGATGGACCTTGATACTTTGCTAAGTGACATACTGTCATTAAGGAGAAACACTGTATGGTTCCTATAGTTCCTATAGTAGCTAAGTCTACAGAGACGGAAAGTTAAAGGATGATTGCCTGGGTCTGGTAAGGAGAAAAGATGATAAATTGCTAAGGAGCGGACTCTGTAGTTTTGCAAGATGAAAACAGTTTTTGAATGGGTGGTGATGATGTTAATCCATACCATGAAGGTAAGTAGTGCCACTGAGCCCTAAAAAGTTAAGGGGCAATATGGATCTCATACCAATTTAAAAATAACTCAACTTAAGTAAGTGTGGTGGTTTGAATGAGAATGGCCCTATAGGCTCATCTGTTTGAATATTAACCTCCAGCTGGCAGAGCAGTATGGGTAGGATTAGAGGATGTGCCACTGAGAGTGGGGCTTGAGGCTTCACAGGACTTGTGTCACTCCCAGTTGAACTTTGCCTTCTCTTCCTTCTCCTATTTGCATTTCAATCCGATGTGAACTCTCAGCCATATCTGCCACCATGCCTTTTGCCCCTCCATCATGGACCTCTACTCCCCTCTGAAACCATAACCTTAATTGTTTTGTTTTGTTTTGAATATGTTGCCTTTGTCATGATGTTTGTCACAGCAATAAAAAGTAACTAATACAGAAGTTAGTACCAGGAGTGGGATACCCATGACAGGCCTGACCATGTTGTTTTTTGAAGAATGTGCAAGATTTTGAGACTTTGGACTAGAAAATGATTGAATGCTGTAAGCAGAGGTTAGTGGGGTCATCCTAGCAGGTGCTATAGAATGTCTGCCAAGGAGAGTTGCAGGTGAAGAACCAGCTCAAAAGAAAGAGAAGTAATGCTGCAGTGAGCAAAACCAGAAGGGAAGAGATATCTTAGTTTGCTGACATTGGAAATGGAGATGCAAGATTTAGAGTAGCTTTGCTGGGTTTCAGTCTAGCTTTGCCCAGAATTTCTCAACATGCCCCACCTCCCTTTTGAATGGTAATATACATTGTGTATTGAATGTTGAAGTATGTAATTTCATTTTGATTTTTCAGGGAGTAATACTGAAGAGATAGTCTCAAGTCTCAGAAGAGACTTGGGACTTTAAACAGTCGGAGACTGAAACCCCATGTGGACTTTTGAAATTTGGCTAGCTGTTGTTTACATGATGATATGACACAAACCTATGGGGCCAGGGAGTCGAATGTGGTGTTTTGAATGAGATTGGTCCCCAGAGACTCCTATGTTTGAATACTTGGCCCCAGTTGGTGGACTGTTTGGGAAGGATTAGTGTGGCCTTGTTAGAGGAAGTGTGTCACTGCAGGTGGGCTTGGAGGTTTCAAAAGACTCTTGCCACTCCCTGTGTGCCCTCTCTGCCTCCTACATGCAGATTAAGATGTGAGCTCTCAGCCATTCCTACCACCATGGCTTTGCCCCTCCATTGTGTACCCTAGGCCTCTGAAACCAGAAGTCCACAAACACTTTCTTTTATAAGCTGCTATATGGTCATGGTGTTTTGTCATAGCAATAGGAAAACGTAACAATCTTTAAGTTGTGAAAAAGAAAGAAAAAAGTTAAGGCTGTAATTAATGCATAGATGAGCTTGACATGCATAAAAGGAACTCCCTAAGTGTTGAGACATAAACTAGATGGAGAAGCAGGCTCTGGTATTCGTTCTGATGAGATGTGGTTTGATCTGGCAATGAGCATGTGAGCACATGGGCTGAGCTCCTGGCCTAGGTAAAATGAGAGGTTGTAACTCAGTCCCCACAGCTCAGACAGTGACCAGGAAGATATCAAAGAGGATGATCTGCCCATCTGTAAAGGACAGAACCAGGCTCCCTTAAAAATAAACTCACCATGGGCCTGACACAGATGTACAGTTTAAATGCCCATTCCTTCATCAGAAGGGAACCCCAAGTCAGGAAACAGCATGAAGTGATCCCAGTCAGTTCTAGCCTGAGGATACTGGCAGGAACAAACAGAAAACCACCCTTCACTTGAGCTGCAGCACTGCTGGCCACAGAGGATTCCCACAGGAAAGGAAATAAAGCCTGGCTTATGCAAAGGAAAAACTATAAAGACTATAAAACGCAAAGCACTTTAAGCCACCATATACAATAGTCTGCAGTCAAAATAAACAGCCAGACTAAGCTTGCCACAACCTCTGATAGCAGGGCTGTTGGAAGCAATGAAGTTTGTACTTTCAGATGATTTTAAACATCAAGGAGAGACATTCTATTTCCACCGGGACAGGGCTTCTCTGTGTAACAGACCTGGCTGTCCTGGGAACTTGCTCTGGAGGCTGACCTGGCTGAGATCCGCCTGCCTCAGTCTCCTAAGTGCTGGGATTAAAGGCCTATACCATCACCTGGCTGACATTTTAGTTTTTAAAAGAATGAGTCAAGAGGAACTTGTAGAAATAAAATAACACTCTTCCTGATATTAACGGTTTAGTGGGTTAGATAGCATGTTAGACACTGAGGAAGAGAATTACTCAAATGGAAGAGAGCTGACGAATTATCTTGAACACTTCCATTTAGGAACAAAGAGCTTGAATGCATGGAAACAGGCTATAAAAACAAAAAGACAATGAAAAAAAAAAAGAAAACATACATGTTTTACAGGAGTACCAGAAAGAGAAAAGTGGAAAAAAGAAGAAACACTCTTAAAATCTAATATCTGGTCAGGAGAGGTGGCACACACCTTTAATCCCAGCACTCAGAGGTAAGGGCAGGCAGATTTCTGTGAGTTTGAGGACAGCCTGGTTTATCTACAAAGAGAGTTCCAGGACAGCTAAGCCTGTACCACAGAGAAATCCTGTCTTGAAAAACAAAACAAACAACAACAACAACTAAACTAAACAACAACAACAACAAAAATAAACCCCAAACCATAA
>NW_026126469.1:0-5000 GCF_943737965.1 Phodopus roborovskii
TTAGGGTTAGGGTTAGGTTAGGGTTACGGTTAGAGTAGTTAGTGTTAGGGTTAATGCTAGGGTTAGGGTTAGGTTAGGGTTAGGGGTTACTGTTAGGTTAGGGTTAGGATTAGGGTTAGGTTAGGGTTAAAGTTATTGTTAGGGTTAGGGTTAGGGTTAGGGTTAGGGTTAGTGTTAGGGTTAGAGTTAGGTTAGGGTTAGGTAGGGTTAGGGTCAGGGCTAGGATTAGGTTTAGGGTTAGGATTAGGTTAGGGTTAGGTTAGGGTTAGGATTAGGGTTAGGGTTAGGTAAGGTTAGGGTTAGGGTTAGGTTAGTGTTAGAGTTAGGGTTAGGGTTAGGTTAGGGTTAGGGTTAGGTTTAGGTTTAGGGTTAGGGTTATGGTTAGGGTTAGGTTTAGGTTTAGGTTAGAGTTAGGGTTAGGATTAGGGTTAGGTTACCGTTAGGGTTTTATTTAGTGCTAGGGTTAGGGTTAGAAGAAGTTAGGGTTAGGTTAGGGATAGAGTTAGGGTTAGGATTAGGGTTAGGGTTAGGGTTTTTGTTTAGGGTTAGATTTAGGGTTACGGTTAGGGTTAGGAGTTAGGGTTAGGGTTAGGTTTAGTGTCAGGGTTAGGGGTAGGGTTAGGTTTAGGTTTTAGGGTTAGGGTTAGTGTTAGGGTTAGTTTAGGTGAGGCTTAGGATTAGCGTTAGGTTAGGTTGGGTTAGGTTAAGGCTAGGCTAGATTAGGATAGGGTTAAGGTTAGGTTAGGGTTAGGGTTAGGTTAGGGGGTTAGGTTTAGGTTTGGATTAGGGCTAGGCTAGATTAAGGCTAAATTTAGTAGGCTAGAGTTAGGGTTAGGGTTAGGTTAAGGTTAAGGTTAGGGTTAGGGTTAGGGTTAAGATTAGGGATAGGGTTAGGGTTAGGGTTAAAAGGTTAGGTTAGGGTTAGCCTAGGGCTAGTTAAGGGCTAGGGTTAGGGTTAAGGTAGGGTTAGGGTTAGGGTTAGGTTAGGTTAGGGTTAAAGTTAAGTTAGGTTAGTTTAGGGTAGGGTTAGGTTAGGGTTAAGGTTAGGTAGGGGGTTAGGAGTTAGGTTAGGGTTAGGTAAGGTTTAGGGTTAGGGTTAGTTAAGGTTAGGTTAAGGTTAGGTTAGGTTAGGATTAGGATTAGGGTTAGGGTTAGGGCTAGAGTTATGGGGTTAGGGTTAGGTTAGGGTTAGGGTTAGGTTAAGGTTAGGGTTAGGCTTAGGATTAGGTTTGGGTTAGGTTAGGGTTAAGGTTAGGGTTAGGGTTAGGTTAGGGTTAGGGGGTTAAGGTTAGGGTTAAGGTTAGGTTAAGGGTTAGGTTAAAGTTAGGGTTAGGGTTAGGTTAGGGTTATGTTAGAGGTTAGGGTTAGGGTTAGGGTTAAGGTTAGGGTTGGGTTAGGGTTAGGGGTTAGGATTAGGGTTAGAGTTAGGTTAGGGTTAAATTTAGGGGTAGGTTAGGGTTAGGGTTAGGTTAGGTTAGGGTTAGGGTTAGAGTTAGGGATAGGTTAAGGTTAGGGTTAGGGCGAATAGGATTAGGGTTAAGGTTAGTATTAGGGTTAGGTTAAGGTTAGGGTTAGGGCTTAGGGCTAGGGCTAGGGCTAGGGCTAGGCTTAGGGTTAGGGTTAGGGTTAAGGTTAGGGTTAGGGTTAGGGTTAGGGTTAAAACTTAGGGTTAGGAGTTAGGGATATTTTAGGGTTAGGGATAGGGTTGGGTTAAGGCTAGGACTAGGGCTAGGATTAGGTTTAGTGTTAGTTGAAGTAGTTAGGGTTAGGTTAGGTTAGGGTTAGAGTTAGGTTAGGGTTAGTGTTAGGGTTTAGGGTTAGGGTTAGGGTTATGTTAGGGTTAGGGTTACGATGAGGTTTAGGTTAGGGTTAAAGTTATGGTTAGTGTTAGGATAGGGTTAGGGTTAGGGTTAGGGTTAGGGTTAGCTTAGGGTTAGGATTAGGGTTAGGGTTAGGATTAGAGTTAGTGTTAGGTTTAGGGTTAGGGTTAGGATTAGGTTTAGGTTAGGGTAGGGTTAGGTTTAGGGTTAGGTTAGGGTTAGGGTTAGGTTTAGGGTTAGGGTTAGGGTTAGGGTTACGGTTACGGTTAGGTTAGCGTTAGGGTTAGGTTTAGGGCTAGGGTTAGGGTTAGAGTTAGGGTTAGGTTAGGGTTAGGGATAGAGTTACGGGAGGGTTACGGTTAGGGTTAGGGTTAGGGTTAGGGATAGCTTAGGGTTAGGGTTAGGGTTATGGTTAGGTTTAGAGTTAGTGTTAGGTTTAGAGTTAGGGTTAGGGTTAGGGTTTGGGTTAGGTTAGGGTAAGGGTTAGGTTTAGGGTTAGGTTAGGTTAGTGTTAGGGTTAGGGTTAGGTTAGGTTTAGGGTTAGGGTTAGGGTTACGATTAGGGTTAGGTTACCGTTAGGGTTAGGTTTAGTGCTAGGGTTAGGGTTAGGGTTAGGGTTAGGATTAAAGTTAGGGTTAGGTTAGGGCTAGGGTTAGGGTTAAGTTAGGGTTAGGTTAGGTTAGGGTTAGGGTTAGGGTTAGTGTTAGGGTTAGGTTAGGGTTAGGGTAAGGGTTAGTGTTAGGCTTAGAGTTAGGTTAGGGTTAGGTTTAGGTTAGGGTTGGCGTTACGGTGTAGAGTTAGGGTTAGGATTAGGGTTAGGGTTAGGGTTAGGGATAGGTTAGTGTTAGGGTTATGGTAAGGTTTAGGTTTAGGTCTGGGTTAGGGTTAGGGTTAGGTTTAGGGTTAGCTTTAGGTTAGGGTTAGGTTTAGGGTTAGGGTTAGGGTTAGGGTTAGGTTAGGGTTAGGTAAGGTTAGGGTTAGGGTTAGGTTAGTGTTAGAGTTAGGGTTAGGGTTAGGTTAGGGTTAGGGTTAGGTTTAGGTTTAGGGTTAGGTTATGGTTAGGGTTAGGGTTAGGTTTAGGTTTAGGGTTAGGGTTAGGGTTAGGATTAGGGTTAGGTTACCGTTAGGGTTTTATTTAGTGCTAGGGTTAGGGTTAGGGTTAGGGTTAGGTTAGGGTTAGGGATAGAGTTAGGGTTAGGATTAGGGTTAGGGTTAGGGTTTTTGTTTAGGGTTAGATTTAGGGTTACGGTTAGGGTTAGGAGTTAGGGTTAGGGTTAGGTTTAGTGTCAGGGTTAGGGGTAGGGTTAGGGTTAGGTTTTAGGGTTAGGGTTAGTGTTAGGGTTAGGTTTAGGGTGAGGTTTAGGATTAGCGTTAGGGTTAGGGTTAGGGGTTAGGGTTAAGGTTATGGTTAGAGTTAGTTTAGGGTTAGGGTTAGGGTTATGTTAGGGTTAGGGTTTAGGGTGAGCGTTAGTTTTAGTGTTTGGAGTAGGGTTAGGTTAGTTTAAGGTTAAATTTAGGGTTAGGGTTAGGTTAGGGCTAGGGTTAGGGTTAGGGTTAGGGTTAGGATAGAGTTAGGGTTAGTGTTAGGGTTAGGGTTAGGTTAGGGTTAGATTTAGGTTATGTTAGAGTTAGAGTTAGGTTAGGGTTAGTTTAGGATTGGGGTTAGAGGTTAGGTTAGTTTTAAAGGTTAGGGTTAGATTAGGGTTAAAGTTAGGGTTAGATTAGGTTAGGTTAGATAGGTTAAATTTAGAGTTAGGATTAGAATTAGGGTTAGGTTAGGGTTAGGGTAGAACTAGGTTTAGGGTTGTTAGGGTAGAGTTAGGTAAGTATTAGGTGGTTAAAGTTAGGGTTAGGTTAGGTTAGGGCTAGGGTTAGGGTTAGGTTAGGGTTAGGTTAGGTTAGGGTTAGGGTTAGGGTTAGGATAGGGTGAAGGTTAGGTTATGGGTTATGGTTAGTGTTAAAGTTAGGGCTAGGTTAGGTTTAGGTTAAATGTTAGGGTTATGGTTAAAGTTAGGTTAGGATTAAGGTTAAAGTTAGAATTAGAAATAGGGTTAGGGTTAGGATTAGGGTTAAAGTTAATTTAGGGTGAGGATTAGATTAGGTTATAAAAAATAGGGCTAGGTTTAGGGTTAGGAGTTAGAATTTAGGTTAGGTTAGGGTTAGGTTAGCTTAAAGTTTAGGTAGTTTAAGGTTAGAAGCTAGGTTAGAGTTAGGGTTAGGTTAGGGTTAGGGTTAGGGTTAGGGTTAGCGTGAGGTTAAGGTTATGGTTAGGTTAGGGTTAGGTTAGAGTTTAGGCCTAGGTTTAAGAATAGGGTTAGGTTAGGAATATTTAAATTTAGGGATAGGATTAGGTTAAGTAGTTAGTTAGGCTTAGGGATTAGAGCTAGGTTATAGTTAGGGTTAGGGTTAGGGTTAGGTTAGGGTTAGGATTAGATTTAGTGGTTAGAAGTTAGGTTAGGTTTAGGGTTATAGTTAGTTTAGGGTTAGGTTAGGGATTAGGTGAGGTTTAGGTTAGGGAGTTAAATTTAGGTTGAAGGTTAGGATAGTTTAGGGTTAGGGTTAGGGTTAGGGTTAAGGTTAGGATTAGGTTGGGTTAGAATTAGGGAAGAAATAGGTTGAAATAGGGTTAGGTTAGGGTTAGGTTAGAATTAGGTTAGGTTAGGGTTAGGGAATTAGGTTAGGGTTAGGTTAGGATTAGGGTTGAGGTTAAGGTTAGGGTTAAAGTTAGGGTTAAGTAATGGATAGGGTTAGGGTTAGATTAGGTTTAGGGCTAGGGTTAGGGTTAGAGTTAGCTTAGGGTTAGGATTAGGATAAGTTAGGATAGAGTTAGGGTTAGGTTAGGGTTAGGGTTAGGAGCTTAGGGTTAGGTTTAGGTTAGTTTAGGGTTAGATTAGGTTAGGGTTAGGTTTAGGGTTAGGTTAGGGTTAGGGTTAGGTTAGGTAAGGTTAGGTTAGGGTTAGGGTTTAGGGTTAGGGTTAGGGTTATTAGGGTTAGGGTTAGGGTTAGGGACAGGTTAGGTTAGGATATTAAATGGGTTAGGGTTAGGTTAGGGCTATGGTTAGGTTAGCTTAGGGTTAGAAGTTAGGGTTAGTGGTTAGGGCAGAGTTAGGGTTAAGTTAGAGTTAGGTTAGGTTAGGTTAGGGTTGAAGTTAGATGTTAGGGTTAGGTTAGGGTTAGGTT